>NC_025998.2:74313369-74401253 GCF_000442705.2 Elaeis guineensis
CGGAGAATTTAGCAGAGTTTTGAGATAAGGAGAATGAGCTTAAAGAATAACGTATCTGGGTCCCCCTTTTATAGGCGGAGGAGGCAACGGACTGATGGCGACGTTTGTAACCGCCTGGTAGTGGGCCGCCCATGGTCAGGGGAATTGATTGCGAAAGATAGTGGAGCAGACGCGTGGCCATCACCTCGGCCCGCCACGTGGAATCTGTTATGAGGGGTGGAGCAGCGTCCGTTGTCAGCGGATAGGAGAATCGCATGGTATCCGTCGCAGGAGGTGGAGCAGGTTCGTGGCCGTTACTGTGGCCTGCCAGGGGATAGTGGAGCTGTACGGAGTCCGCCACAGGAAGTGGAGCAGTGTGGCTATGGTTACTGCGGCCTGTCAGGGAATGATGGTACTGCGCGGAGTCCGCCACAGGAAGTGGAGCAGGGTCGTGGCCGTTTTGAGGGCCTGTCAGGGAGCGTGGATCTGTCGATTGAAGCTTGGCAACGGCTGGAGCCCGGTTTCTGTTGAGGTCCGGGAGAGGTCCTCCTGGCGGTAGGGGTCGTGAGCGGAGCCCGGCTCCCGTAGGAGTCCGAGCGGAGCTGTTCTGATGTTGGCGGTGGAGCCCGGCTCCCGTAGGAGTCCGGGCGGAGCTGCGCTTGCTGTCGGCGGTGGAGCCCGGCTCCCGTAGGAGTCCGGGCAGAGCTGTGCTGCAATCAAAGTTAAGGGTGAAGTCCGGCTCTGGTAGGAGTCCGGATGGAGCTTACCAGCAGTTGATACAGAGAGCGGAGCCCGGCTCCCGTAGGAGCCCGGGCGGAGCTGTTCTGTTGTTGGTGGCGAAGCCCGGCTCCCGTAGGAGTCCGGGCGGAGCTGCACTTGCTGTCGGCGGTGGAGCCCGGCTCTCGTAGGAGTCCGGGCGGAGCTGCACTTGCTGTCGTCGGCGGAGCTCGGCTCCCGTAGGAGTCCGGGCAGAGCTGCACTTGCTGTCGGTGGTGGAGCCCGGCTCCCGTAGGAGTCCGGGCGGAGCTGCACTTGCTGTCGACGGTGGAGCCCGGCTCCCGTAGGAGTCCGGGCGGAGCTGCACTTGCTGTCGGCGGTGGAGCCCGGCTCCCGTAGGAGTCCGGGCGGAGCTGCACTCGCTGTCGGCGGTGGAGCCCGGCTCCCGTAGGAGTCCGGATGGAGCTGCACTTACTGTCGGCGGTGGAGCCCGTCTCCCGTAGGAGTCTGGGCGGAGCTGCACTTGCTGTCGTCGGTGGAGCCCGGCTCCCGTAGGAGTCCGGGCGGAGCTGCACTTGTTGTCGGCGGTGGAGCCCGGCTCCCGTAGGAGCCCGGGCAGAGCTGCACTTGCTGTCGGCGGTGGAGCCCGGCTCCCATAGGAGCCCGGGCAGAGCTGCACTTGCTGTCGGTGGTGGAGCCCGGCTCCCGTAGGAGTCCGGGCGGAGCTGCACTTGCTGTCGGCGGTGGAGCCCGGCTCCCGTAGGAGCCCAGGCGGAGCTGCACTCGCTGTCGGCGGTGGAGCCCGGCTCCCGTAGGAGTCCGGATGGAGCTGCACTTGCTGTCGGTGGTGGAGCCCGGCTCCCGTAGGAGCCCGAGCGGAGCTGCACTTGCTGTCGGCGGTGGAGCCCGGCTCCCGTAGGAGTCTGGGCGGAGCTGCACTGATGCCGATTCCGTTGAGGGTTTCGGCTGTGGGTATTTTATACCCAACACCAGTCCCCCTACATCCGAGTTTGAATTTCAAATGAAGGAAGTACACAGAGGTACAGTCAGAACCGTCCCTTCGAATCCCGTGCCCTGCCGCTCCCAGATATTTTGGCATTAAATGAGCGCGTGCCGGAGTCTTTTCGAATTGGGGCGGTACGAGGGGACGCTTCGAAAACCCCACAGGTACGTTGGCCTAGGTACGGCGCAATTATGACCCTGCCAACCGCCAGCCGTCCTTAGCCGTCTGCAACGGGGAGTGGGACACGCGTCGGATGCGGACTGGCCTGTGGGGATTCGCGATCATTATGGCGCCGGATCCCAGGGTCTATTTAAACCCGTTCTCCCCCCTTCAGGCGTCCTACTCCATTTCTGATTTCTTGTTGGCGTCTGTCTTCTCTCCGAGAGCCTGCTCTAGTGAACGCCCTCTCGAGCCGTAGGCGCCTCCCATTTCTCGCTCCCCAGGTCCTCAGAGCAAGATAGGTTAGTGCCCACCTTCTTCTTACCGCCTAGGGGCTTCTCTTCTTTTCATTTCTTTTGTGTCTTCTTCTGAGTTGACCTTCGGCGTCTCGTTCCCTTCTCGGTTTGCCTTTCTAGGATCCTTTAGGTTCTCCCCCCGAAAAATATCTTCCGACTCTTCTGCCCCCGTCAGCTCTGGGAGTTCTTTTGCTTCGAACCCCCAGGCCCCTGTCTTTGCGGACGAACCCGCGTCCGGGGCAGGGCCTCGCCCGGTTTTCGCACCGGGCGCCATTCCATGCTCGTCGACTCCGGACGAACTCCTCCTGATAAGGGCTCGGTACGGGGTTCCTTCGGAGTACGACCTGGAGCTTCCTGGCCCCGCCGACCGGGCCAGCGCTCCCCCTCCTGGTCGCTTTTGTTTGTACCAGGAGGCATTTCGTGCTGGACTCCGGCTTCCGCTTTCCGTCTTTGTTGCCGCCTTTTTTCGCTTCTTAGACATTTCTCTCACCTCTGTGGCCCCGAATTCCTTTAGGTTTTTGATAGGGTTTCTCTCTCTCTGCCATATAGCCGAGGTCCAGCCATCCCTCTCCTTGTTCAGGCACTTCTACACCTTCAAACGCCATCCTTCAGCGAAGGACTGGTGGTACTTCTCCCCCCAGTTCGGTAAGAAGGGGTTGCTGAAGGGCGCCCCTTCTTCGATTCACAACTGGAAGGGGAAATTTCTCTTTGTCTACTGCCTGACCCTAGAACTAGGTCTGCCCCCTTGGGGGTCCCTGAGGGATTCCGTCCGCCGGGCTCCCAGCCTGGGAGAGGACGACCTCCAGGCTGCCCAGAAGCTTCTGAGTTATCCCGCTCCTTCCCTTCCTAACCTTCTGAGGGAGCAGCTTCTTTTCAACATCGGCCTGAGCCCTCAGGATCCAGCAAGTATTTATCTTTTCTTCTCTCTCTCCCTTTTTTTTTTTTTTTTTTGCTCTTTTCTTCCTCTTTCTTTCTCTCTTCTTTTTTCTCTTTTTCTTTTTTTTTTATTTTTTTTTTTGGACTGATCGGTGCCGCTTCTTCTTTCTTCTTTTCTTTTCCTGTTTTTGTTTTGTTTTTTTTTTTTTTAGCAATGGACGCCGAAGCCATGCGGATGCTTGCCAAGGCTGTGAGAGCTCAGAAGAGGAAGGGCGCGACGACCTCCGGTTCGGCGAAGAGGGCCAGGGTGGAGGAGACGAGCTTGGCCGCGCCCGTCCAGGCGACCCCGGCCATCGACATTCCTTCGGATGCCGAACCAGCAGCCCCCCGGGCCTCCTCAAGGAGCCTGCCGACTGGGGTCCCCATTCCGGGGGTTCACCCCATAGAGGCGCCCGCCGCAGGGAGGAGGAGGAAATCGGTGGCCCGCAGGGTGAGCAGCTACCGAGCCGCTGTAGACGAGTCCGTCTGCTCCGAGGGGGGATCGGAGAACCCCTTCAACGACAAGGCTCTGATCAGGCGGCTGCTCGATGGCTGCATTCTGTCCGATGTCGTGGAGAGGATCGACCGCGCCGATCCCGAGCAGCGGGCCTGGGATACTTTGGGGTCCTTTCTTGAGGTAAGCGGATGTTTATTTGCATGGTCGCTCGATCTTTGTTGTAATTCTCTATCCGTCCTTGCAGATCGGGCACCAGCTCTTCGCCTACGTCGAGGCGTCGAGCCGCATGAGAAGAGACCTCCTTCAGGCGGAGGAGCGCTGCCAGGACGAGGTTGCTCGTCTTCAAGCGAAGACGGCCGAGGTGGCCGCCCTCCAGGAGGCCCTGGAGAGAGAGAGGCAAGACCGGGAAGAGGAAAGACAAGCCCGGGAGGAGGAGAGACGAAGCTTGGAGGAGTCGGCGAGGAAGGAGGAGGCCGAGGTCGCCCATTTGGCCGAGCAGACTCCGGTTCTGGTTTCGGAGGCCAGGACCCTTGCGGTGGAGGAGTTCAAGGCCTCCGCGGAGATGAGAAAACTGAATGTCCAGTTCGGCCTGGAGGCGTTCACCAAGGGGTTCGAGCTCTGTCGAGAGAGGGTGGCTAGTAGATACCCCGACCTTGATCTCGGCTTTCTGGAGGAGTCTGACGACGAGGCCGGCCCTTCGCCCGCCGCTACCGCAGTCGCACCCCCCGCGCCGAGCTCTCCACCCCCTGCCCCCGAGGTCTGAGACCTCCGATCTTGTATTTTTCTTTTGCCGCCATACTTCCTTTCCGTTTGTCTTCAAAATTAATCAATAAAGTCGAATTTCTTATTGTGGATGGTCTTTCCTTCCCCCTGTTCCTCCTTTTTTGCCTTTCTTCTTGTAATGAGTCGGTCTTTGATGTTTGCATCTTCCGATGGCAGTGCCCTGCCGAAGCACTCCCCTTGCCCCTGGGGGTCCCACTGAAGTCAACTATCCAACGGCTGAAAAAGGAGGTCCTCCACCTGACGAAGAAGTTGAAGAAGTCGGAGGGCGAGCTCCGCCAGTCGAAAAAATGCTATTCCGAGGCCGCCGCTGAGGCCGCCCACTTCAGGAGTCTCCAAGTGAAGGCAATCATGGACTATAGCCGGAGGGAGGTGAATTTTACAAAGGAGCTCGAGGAATGTACGAAGAGCGCCAGCGATCGAACTTAGGCTCAAGAAGCCAGGATCAGCGCCCTTAAGGTGGAGCTGTCAGCTGCGAAGAGGAGGATCGGCCAGCTGGAAGGGAACTCGTCCCGGCTCACAGCGCAGGATGAGCAGAAATGGTCGCAGAAGGTCTCCGACCTCCAGAAGCAGCTTCAGGATACTGAGATGAGCCACGATGTGCAGCGGCCCAGCTGGCACCGGCAGGTAGAAGAGTACAAAGGGAGATTCTGCCAAGCGGCGGACGAGGTTGTTCGTCTCCAGAGGCAGCTGGTTACTAGGGTGCAGCTTGCTAACGCCCAAGATACCGAAGAGCTCCTAGCCCTGAGGGGCACTGTCGAGGGGATTTTCGTCTCCCTTGGGGAGAAGACAGCCGAACTTCAGCAAGTGAAAATCCAACTGGCGCTCGAGCGGAAGGCCGTCGCGGATGCGGAGGCGGAGTCTGAAGTTCTGCGGAAGTGGCATCGAGAAGCGGAGGCAGAGAGCCGACATCTTCGTCAGACGCTCCAGGATACGCTACGGAAGAAGGAAGAACTAGAAGAAGCAGTGGAAAATCTGAGGCAGTCCTGGTTGAGGGATGGAGGTGATAACCCTAGGTCGGAGGGAGCAGGACCTCCTTAGAGTTCTTTTGTAGCCACCCCCTTTTTGTAGCTGCTTTCTTCTTGTCGTTTTGTCCCTCTTTCCCTGGCCATCCTGGCCCTGTAGTACGTATATCGAAAATGAAGAAAAAGCACTTTGTGTTACCTTGCCCACGCGTAGCACCGATATTGTCGTCTGTTGACCCTTTCTCGTCGTTGGGCTTGTTTGGCTTAGATGTCGTCGTGGGAAGGGACTCTCCCCTTCCCTCTGATCTCGTCATGTGGCCAAGTCTCGCCACTATTTTTAACCCTTGCTGGCGAAGTAGCGGATGGAGCCCGGCTTCCTTAGGAGTCCGGGCGAAGTCTTTCTTGGCGGCGGAACCCGGCTCCCGTAGGAGTCCGGATGAAGCTTTCCTGGGCGGCGGAACCCGGCTCCGTGGAGCGGGGAAGCTCCCGGGCCCGGCTCCCGTAGGAGTCCGGGTGAAGCTTTCCTTGGCGGCAGAACCCGGCTCCCGTAGGAGTCCGGGCGAAGCTTTCCTTGGCGGTGGAACCCGGCTCCCGTAGGAGCCCGGGCGGAGCTTTCCTTGGCGACGGAGCCCGGCTCCCGTAGGAGTCCGGGCGAAGCTTTCCTTGGCGGTGGAACCCGGCTCCCGTAGGAGTCCGGGTGGAGCTTTCCTTGGCGACGGAACCCGGCTCCCGTAGGAGTCCGGGCGGAGCTTTCCTTGGCGATGGAACCCGGCTCCCGTAGGAGTCCGGGCGGAGCTTTCCTTGGCGGCGGAACCCGACTCCCGTAGGAGTCCGGATCTTCCATTTTGCTTGAGCCGACGCGAGGTTCTCGTTATCAGCCTGGCTTGTGGGGGCGCGTTAGGGCGCTGTAAGGCCTCTCCCCCCTCCGGTCTAAAAGAACCGGGCCTTCAACTTTGCTCATGTCAGGACGAGGTTCTCCTCCTGTTCCTGACATGGCTGTGGGGGCACATTAGGGCGCTGCAAGGCCTCTCCCCCCATCCGGTCTAAAAGAACCGGGCCTTTGACTTTGCTCAAGTTAGGGCGAGGTTTTTCTCCTGTCCCTAACAGGGCTGTGGGGGCACATTAGGGCGTTGTAAGGCCTCTCCCCCCATCCGGTCTAAAAGAACCGGGCCTTTGACTTTGCTCAAGTTAGGACGAGGTTTTCCTCCTGTCCCCAACAGGGCTGTGGGGGCACATTAGGGCGTTGTAAGGCCTCTCCCCCCATCCAGTCTAAAAGAACCGGGCCTTTGACTTTGCTCAAGTTAGGGCGAGGTTTTCCTCCTGTCCCTAACAGGGCTGTGGGGGCACATTAGGGCGTTGTAAGGCCTCTCCCCCCATCCGGTCTAAAAGAACCGGGCCTTTGACCTTGCTCACGTCAGGACGAGGTCCTCCTCCTGTTCCTGATGTGGCCGTGTTCTTGGAGGGATCATATCCAGTCATAATACATCCACGCTAGGTGGGAGGAACATGTTAGCTAAAAAGAAAAGTAGATTCAAAGCGAAATAATAAGCGATACATTTACAGTATTCCCGCTCCTCCTTGAAGCCCTCCGGTAATGGAGTCGATGGTCCCGATGGGCAGCCGGTCCCCGGGCTGCTCCTCCCTTTTCTGCAGTTCAGGCGGCGGGAGGGCTCTTGGCCGGTCTCTTCTATCCTTAGGCCTGCGGTGGATGAATCTGTCAAGTCGACCTCGCCGAATGAGCTCCTCGATCTCGTCCTGGAGCTGGATGCATTCCTCTGTGTCGTGGTCGTGGTCGCGGTGGTAGAGGCAGAACTTGTTGGGGTTGCACTTCTCGGGGTGCGTGCGCATCCTCTCTGGCCTAGGGAGCTGCTCCCTGACCTCCATCAGCACCTGGGCCTTCGAGGTGTTGAGGGGGCGTAGTTGCAGAATTTCCCTGGCGGGGAACCCCGCCGAAACCTGTTGTCCGGGCTTCTCTGCCTGCGTGCCCGGAGGGGAGTATGGGCGCGCTTATGTCCAGGAGGGGATCGGGAGCGAGGCCGGACTTCCTTTGGCCTCTTCTCAACTGCGGGCTTATCAGAATCTCCCGCCTGACGCTCCCTCGCAGTCTCTTTGTCCTTCATTTTGAAGGCCTCTTTCGCTCGGGCGTATCCTTCAGCCCGAGCCAGCAGATCAGCAAAATCCCTGGGGTACTTCTTCTCCAGGGAGTACAGGAGATCATTCTTCTGAAGGCCGCCTTTCAGGGCGGCCATGGCAACTGACTGGTCCAAGTTTCGGACCTCCAACGCCGCGATGTTGAAGCGGTTGACGTAGGCCCGTATGGACTCCCCTTCCCTCTGCTTGATGTTGATGAGGGACTCCAAACTTTTTCGGGGACGTCGGCTGCTGACAAAATGGGCCACGAATTGGTGGCTCATTTGATCGAAGGAGAATATGGTACCCGACTTCAGAGCCGAGTACCAGTTCCTTGCTGCTCCCTTCAAAGTAGACGAAAAAGCCCGGCACAAGATGGCGTCGGGGGCACCGTGAAGCAGCATCATCGTTCGGAAGGCCTCCAGATGATCAACCGGGTCCGACGTCCCGTCCTAGCTTTCGAACTGGGGAAGCTTGAAATTTGGCGGGATCAGTTCCTACATAATCATTTGGGAGAAGGGAGGGTCAGTGCAGATATCCTCACCATAAGCGGGAGGCGCGTGGCGGAGTTCTTCGATCCGCCGGTTCATCTCCTGGAGCCTCCGGTCCAGGAAGTCCTCTCGACTTCGCGTCTCGAGGGTCCTTTGGCAGAATGGGGGCAAGGATCTTCCAGGGGTGGAGTCGTGGTCCGATTGAGGGCTCTCTACCCTCGGATTCGCCTTCCCAGGAAGGACGGGGCGGCTGGCCCAGGTGGCCCGCCCCACCGCCGGGTTCTGGCATTCCGGAGATGCCCCCTCCGGAAGCGCCGACGCCTATGGCTGCTGCTGCAGCATTGCTTGTACGGCTTCGACGAGGCCTTTGACCTGCTGTGCCAGCAAGTCAAACTGCTCCGCACCGACCGCCGCCGTCGGAGGGGGAGGAGGAGGAGGCTGAGAAAT
This sequence comes from Elaeis guineensis, assembly GCF_000442705.2. Classification (NCBI taxonomy): domain Eukaryota; kingdom Viridiplantae; phylum Streptophyta; class Magnoliopsida; order Arecales; family Arecaceae; genus Elaeis; species Elaeis guineensis. The sequence goes on from NC_025998.2 coordinate 74,321,709, forward strand.
GGGAGGGGAGGCCGGAGCCTGGGATCTGGCCGCGGAGGCCGTGGACCGCCGGGTGGACGCCTTGCACGGAGGCATCGAGTGTCGATCTCGCGGGGGAGGATTAGGAGTGGATGACGGAGAGATGGTCGGAGGTGGCTCTGTTGAACACTCCTTTTAGAACAAGGGTGCTGCGAAGACACAGGGCCCCTTCCTTTAGCGCCAATCCTGTTGGTGCAAAAATCTGCTTGCGCCGGAGAAGCTGGAGTCAGGGAAGCCGCGGTCGCCGCCGGGACCTGCAAGGGAAGTCTAAATCGGAGGTGGGGTTGCTCCGGCAAGACCCTCCGACGCTCAAGTCAGTTCTCTGCCTCAACAAGAATGGAGTGCTCGAACAGAGAATTTAGCAGAGTTTTGAGATAAGGAGAATGAGCTTAAAGAATAACGTATCTGGGTCCCCCTTTTATAGGCGGAGGAGGCAACGGACTGATGGCGACGTTTGTAACCGCCTGGTAGTGGGCCGCCCATGGTCAGGGGAATTGATTGCAAAAGATAGTGGAGCAGACGCATGGCCATCACCTCGGCCCGCCACATGGAATCTGTTATGAGGGGTGGAGCAGCGTCGTTGTCAGTGGATAGGAGAATCGCATGGTATCCGTCGCAGGAGGTGGAGTAGGTTCGTGGTCGTTACTGTGGCCTGCCAGGGGATAGTGGAGCTGTGCGGAGTCCGCCACAGGAAGTGGAGCAGGGTGGCTATGGTTACTGCGGCCTGTCAGGGAATGATGGTACTGCGCGGAGTCCGCCACAGGAAGTGGAGTAGGGTCGTGGCCGTTTTGAGGGCCTGTCAGGGAGCGTGGATCTGTCGATTGAAGCTTGGCAACGGTCGGAGCCCGGTTTCTGTTGAGGTCCGGGAGAGGTCCTCCTGGCGGTAGGGGTCATGAGCGGAGCCCGGCTCCCGTAGGAGTCCGGGCGGAGCTGTTCTGATGTTAACGGTGGAGCCCGGCTCCCGTAGGAGTCCGGGCGGAGCTGCGCTTGCTGTCGGCGGTGGAGCCCGGCTCCCGTAGGAGTCCGGGCAGAGCTGTGCTGCAATCAAAGTTAAGGGTGAAGTCCGGCTCTGGTAGGAGTCCGGATGGAGCTTACCAGCAGTTGATACAGAGAGCGGAGTCCGGCTTCCGTAGGAGCCCGGGCGGAGCTGTTCTGTTGTTGGCGGCGGAGCCCGGCTCCCGTAGGAGTCCGGGCGGAGCTGCACTTGCTGTCGGCGGTGGAGCCCGGCTCCCGTAGGAGTCCGTGCGGAGCTGCACTTGCTGTCGTCGGCGGAGCTCGGCTCCCGTAGGAGTCCGGGCGGAGCTGCACTTGCTGTCGGCGGTGGAGCCCGGCTCCCGTAGGAGTCCGGGCGGAGCTACACTTGCTATCGGCGGTGGAGCCCGGCTCCCGTAGGAGTCCGGGCGGAGCTGCACTCGCTGTCGGCGGTGGAGCCCGGCTCCCGTAGGAGTCCGGATGGAGCTGCACTTGCTGTCGGCGGTGGAGCCCGGCTCCCGTAGGAGTCTGGGCGGAGCTGCACTTGCTATCGTCGGTGGAGCCCGGCTCCCGTAGGAGTCCGGGCGGAGCTGCACTTGCTGTCGGCGGTGGAGCCCGGCTCCCGTAGGAGCCCGGGCAGAGCTGCACTTGCTGTCGGCGGTGGAGCCCGGCTCCCGTAGGAGCCCGAGCAGAGCTGCACTTGCTGTCGGTGGTGGAGCCCGGCTCCCGTAGGAGTCCGGGCGGAGCTACACTTGCTGTCGGCGGTGGAGCCCGGCTCCCGTAGGAGCCCGGGCAGAGCTGCACTTGCTGTCGGCGGTGGAGCCCGGCTCCCGTAGGAGTCCGGACGGAGCTGCACTTGCTGTCGGCGGTGGAGCCCGACTCCCGTAGGAGTCCGGGCGGAGCTGCACTCGCTGTCGGTGGTGGAGCTCGGCTCCCGTAGGAGTCCGGATGGAGCTGCACTTGCTGTCGGCGGTGGAGCCCGGCTTCCGTAGGAGCCCGGGCGGAGCTGCACTTGCTGTCGGTGGTGGAACCCGGCTCCCGTAGGAGTCTGGGCGGAGCTGCACTGATGCCGATTCCGTTGAGGGTTTCGGCTGTGGGTATTTTATACCCAACACTATGCAATTCAATCATTTGATCATCTTTCATCCTGAATAAGTAATGGATATGAAAAAATGTCAAACCCTAACACTTATTCGAATGAATCTCAATTCACTAATGATGACTCGACCTATAAAATATTAGAAATCATTTCTAATTTTCATCATGCTTTAATCAAAGACTTTCTGAGTCATCGATAGATGAGATTGCTTAGAATGACATCTCTCCTATCGAGAGTGATCAATTTCTTGTTGACTTACTCACTACCTTCATATATATTTCACTATATCCAGAATATCCTACACATATCTTAAAAAGTTATGATAGAAAATGAATCAAAATATAGATCTATATATACAAAGTACTGTGATAGCCTCAGGTCAAAGGACCACGTGCACTACTCCCACTAGAGAATTATCTTTTGATATGTAAGTAAGACTTTCATAAGATGTAATTCTCATGATGGATCACTTCAGTAAACTCATCCTCTTATGAGCATCCACATCTTTATGCTAGTGTCCCCACACAAGTGATTGTGAGATCAATCACTCTCTCCATCGAGCATACATAGGATGTGCCAGTCATCTGGTATCATTGATCTCTGACTCAATGATCTTATGACTAAAAAGATTTTAGACTAGGATTTTAAGATTTTAGGTCTCATTGGTATGATTTAATCATTATCGTAAAATCATTATCCTAACCTATGAGGTTCATCATAATTTTAATCAATGCACAGTATATGATGAAATAACATACCTCAATTATATTCATAATAAAATATATCAATTATATGAGTATAGAAGATAAAGCAGATTAATCTCTTTACATATGACATAAGATTGGCTTGCAGAGTCTTAACTCTTTCAATCTCCCACTTGCACTAAAGCCAATCACCTTTGTATTTAATTTCCATATAATCAAGGTGACGATCTAACATTTGCTGTGACAGGGTCTTAGTGAATGGGTCTGCTATGTTATTCTTTATATCCACTCGTTCTATAACAATATCTTTTTCTTCGATAATTTTTCAAACAAGGTGGAAGCATCTTAGAATATGCTTGGATTTTTTATAAGACCTTGGTTCCTAAGCTTGAGCTACAGCCCTAGTGTTACACAATAAAGGGACACGGGATGTTCAATCTCAAGAATTACATCCAATTCAGTGATGAACTTCTTCATCCAAACAGCTTCTTTTGTGGCTTCACTGACAGCTATGTATTCTACCTCAATAACTGAGTCAACTACAGTTTACTGCTTAGAATTTTTTCAACTCTCCGCTCCTCCATGTAAGGTAAATACATATCCTGATATGGACTTGCTATCATTAGGATCAAATTGAAAACTAGAATCAGTATATCCTTCTAGTTTTAAATCAAACCCTCCACATATAAAAAAAATATCCTTAGTCCTTCTCAAGCACTTAAAAATATTTTTCATATTTTTCTGTGTTCCTCCCCTGGATTAATATGAAATCTACTGGTTATAGCTAAAGCATAAGCCACATCAGGTCTGGTACATAACATGCCATACATAATAGATCCTATTGCTGAAGTATAAGGTATAGAATTCATTCTATTTATCTCTTCAGGCGTCTTTGAAGATATCTTCTTAGAGAGATGTATGCCTTGACCTATGGATAAGTAACCTCTTTTACTTTTCTCCATGTTAAATCTTTTCAACACTAGATCAATATACCTAGACTGGGATAAACCTAACATTCTTTTAAATTTATCTCTGTAGATCTTTATACCAAGTATATAAGTGCATCTCCTAAGTCTTTCATAAAAAAATTTTTAGATAGCCAAGATTTGATCGATTGTAGCGATGGAATATCATTCCCCATGATAAGAATGTTATCAATATATAGGACTAAGAAGATAATGGCACTCCCACTAGTCTTCTTATATATACATGGTTCATCCATGATGAAGCCAAACTCTTTGATTGTTTCATCAAAATGGATGTTTCAACTCCTCGATGTTTGTTTTAATCCATAAATAGATTTTTTTAGCCTGCATACTTGGTTTGGTCTCCTACTTGAGGCAAACCCTTCCGATTATGACATATAAACTTCTTCCTCAAGGTTGCCATTAAGGAAGGTAGTTTTTATATCTATTTGCTAGATTTCATAATCATAATATTCAACTATGGTAAGTATTATCTGAATAGACTTGAGAATAGCCATTGATAGAAGGTTTCATCATAGTCAATTTTTTATCTTTGTCTGAAACTTTTCGCCACCAATCGTTAGATGATTGTGCTCATCTTGTAAATTATATATAAATTTTTATTAATAAAAATTATTTGATATTTTCATTACAAATTATCCATCTTTGAACTCCTGTATTATAATGAAGTTTTTAAGACTATAATTAATCGATAAAAGAGGATTTATCATTAAGTCCTTAAAAATATTTGCGATCAAATGATATGTTATTAATAGGATGATAGTATTATCAAGTATAGATCGTTGTGTGCTATATAAGTTGGTTATCCTCTTAACTAAAGAGTATGGAGACACTGTTATGGCATGCAAATAAAATGTAGGAGTACATTCGCATCGAATATGACTATGTGCCGAGTACTCTGTTGTCAAGAATAGCTCATGAAGGGTATGGATATACGTGTTCCTCTTACCTGAGATCACTACGGTAACTTGTAAGCAACTCATTATACTTTAGTATCGGACCATCTAAGTTTCTAACTCAGTGACGGAAGGCTACTGATGCAGTCAAGTACTTATCAAGTCGGTGTGTGAGTCAAGATGGAATTGACCCTCCTGAATTAGTAGGAGATATGTATCAGTGTATTTTAATTCAGTAAAGTCTTGGCTAGGATAATCTATAAGATAGATTTGAAAGATTGAAATATAATGTAGTCGACTAAATTAAGGTGGACAGTTAAACCCTATGTCGTCTTGAGCATTTGGGTTAAAGGGATGAATTATACGGTAACCATATGCCAGTAGGTTCTAGAAGGTTACTTTGCAATACTTCGACCTATCTGGTCGTTAGGTCATCATTGCTAGATGGTTATATTGATTAATATAGAAAGTTATTCTTATGCTATAAGCTTAGGTTCAAACCCATGAGATCACATGCATTAAAAGATTTGATCAGATCTGATGGTTGAAGAGTCCAATTGGATTGTGACTCTGGTGAAGAGTCCTACTTCGACTAGGACTCTAGGAGAGAGTCCTATTGGAACTGAGACTCTATTATTTTTGAAAAATTAATTAATAATTAGATTACTAATTGATTTAATTTGATTGAGCAAAGAGCTTTGGAATAAGTCTAATTGAATTAGATTCAGTTTGACTCTGATTGGGTTTGATATGATTGAATCCGATTACAAAAAAAAATTGATCATGATTCGATCAAGATTTTAACTCAGCTAATTTTTAATTGGATTAGAAATTTGATGAGATATTTAGATTCTTAATTGGGTTTAATCCAAATTTGATTTGGATTAGAATTGAATTAGAAATAAAGAGTGCAAATCAAACTAGGACTCTATCCTTATCTCCTGCGCCACTCCTAAACCCATGCCAATTTCTCCATTTCTAATTGGATTTGGGTTATGATTTTTGGTATTATGATAGAGGGTCTAATAAGAGTGGGCAATAATAGCTGATGAGTCATAATATTATCTCTTGTCTAATTCGAATGCGATCCGAATTAGAGATAAGAGGTAAACTAAGAAAGAGATTTTTCATATATAAAATATTATTGGCACCATATTAATTTTTTTTTATTTTTTTTAAAGAATTCTTTGGCATGAAAGACTTTAGAATCTTCTCCACATTCTAATAATTTTTTTAAAATTTTTTGAGATGCCAAAAGGAGGTTTTGGCACTGACTCTTGGTGCCCTTCCTTGAAAAATCTTAATTTTTAGTCTATAAAATGGGGTCCTCTCTCTTGGACGTCTCATGATCAATCTCTTGCTGATTTTTATTTTTAGAGCTTCTTCTCCTCCTCCTCTATTCCTCTTCTTGATCTTCTCTTTCTTTGGAGTGTTCAAGGTACTTGAAGAAAGAGGAACAAATCAGCTATCGAAGTTGCTTGCAGGCTAGCACCTCCAAGTCTCTGATCTGTACCTATCTTCGTGTGGATCTTTCTATAGAAACCAGACAACTCTGTATGGCTGTGAGCATCTTAGGAATACCTTCTGTAACTATTAGAATAGAGAAGATCAAGATCAAATTTGTTTGATAACGATCTCTAACTTATTTTGATTCCTATAGTAGATCTAATAGTTAGATCTAAAATTTTAGCATCGATGAGATCGATGCAATTTTTATTTTCAGATCTAAAGTGCATATTTTTATATCAAAGATTATGATGTGGTAGTCTAAGATAAGATCTTATGCATGTGATTAGGATTAAATCATTTAATCTTTTATTTTCACTATGTAAAATTTTTAAATTATATGTACTGCACTACCACATATTTTCTTCAATTGGTATCAGAGCATGGTTGTTTTGATATGAATTAATATGACTTTAGATCTGATTATTTTCATTTGATCTGATTATTTATGATTTAGATTAGATCTAAATTAGTTTATTTTCAGATCTGATTATCATCTGTTTAGATTAGATGTTCTGAGTAGCAAAATACTCAAATTGGATAATCACCAGGCCATCTGGTCATAAGAGCAAGTAGGGTTTCATGACCCTCTCCTCTCATTCAATGGGGTGCTCTTCATGGCATGTAGGGGTGCCACTGTGAGGTCCCATGAAGAAGAAAGTGAAAAGAAAAAACTTACTTTCTTGCAAAATCCTAGATCTTAAAACTCTAGGTGTTGTTGTATGTGATACAAGTTGTGAAGAAACTAGTTACATCTAATCTTGATTAATCAAAATTATTTTGATTTAAAATTATAAAAATTTAGATTTGATGTAAAAAGTTTACATGAAAAATTATTTTGAAAATCTTAACCATATTGATGCAAAACTTAATTAAAAATTAAGTGTTAAACTCCATAGATCTAAAATTATGATTTAGATCTAATGACATTGCATAAAACATGGGGCATGGATTAGCTCAAATCAGGCCCTTCTCTTTAATTGGATTAGACCTAAGGTTAGAATCAAAGAATTGATTGACCATGTAAAGAAATTGATTAAGTCTAACCAAATATTGAATTAGATTAATCAGAATTTTTTTAGTACAATAGTTGTAGATGGTCAAGTCCATATCTTTGATTAGACCAAATAGACCTTGATTGTGGCTCAGTGGTTGAACCCGAATCATTAGGTTGGTCAAATTGAAACTAGTTAACCAATTGATGTCTAAAGTAAGTTTGGCATCTCAACCGATGATTTTCAATTGAGAGTAGCTTACCTGACCATTTTGATGGTGTCTAAAGCAAGCTTAGCAGATCCTCCCACCGATCTCACTTACCTAGCCAATTTGATGAACTAAATTTTGGTTAGATCGCTAAGTGATTCGAGTTAGCCCATGCCATCAGGATTGATCAGTGTGACTAATCTAGGTGCCAGTTCAATCAGCATGACCTAACCCGATTCAGTGACTTGATGAAGTCAGTGGGAGGATTATGGTCTACTGATTCATCTTTTCTTCTCTCTTCTTCTTTAAACTGATTAAATCTTCTAAATTATTAGGTTCCTAAAATGAGCTAATTATGATGATAACTAGATCATAGCCTCTCATTAAGGTGAATGATAATGGGTCCATTATTTATGATTGATATTGCAAGTGCCATCCGTCTGGTGTTCATTGTGAATGATAGAATTATCATTCATCATATGATAACTCTGTTGAACTATCTAATGATGGTTGGGTTAATCGAGCTATCCTCGAACATAAGCACTCATTGGTTAGAATCATCGAGTAGGTTCATATTAATGGTTTGACCTAACCAAAATTTTCAGTGGAGGCCCATCACCAACTAAAATAAAATTTAAAACTAAATTAAATACTAAAAATTATTTGAAAAAATAATTAGTTGAAAACCTACCCATAGGTGTATATGGGTTGATCGAGCCATCCTCGAGCCTATATGTAGTCTGTGTGGATTCTAATACCTGTTAAAGAATTTAGGTAATTCCTTAAATTGAAGGTAGAGGCTACCAATTCGTATAAAATAGTGAGAGAATCTTTCGACTAAAGTCCATGTCTTTAAGATCAATAAACTCGTATACTAATTAGATTTTGTATTTTTTTTGTGTGTGCAGATATGGCCTCAAATTTATCGCTTCGATCACTGTTGGACAGTGAGAAGCTTATTGGATCAAATTTTAATAATTGATATCGAAAATTAAAGATAGTCCTGGAGCATGAAAGGATCATTTATGTGATAACGAATCTGGCATCTGAGGAGCATGCTCCCAACACCCAAGGCACGATCTGAGATACTTAAAGTGGCTCAATGATCGTATCACGATTCATTGTATTATGCGGGCCTCTATGAATGATGAGTTTAGTCAAAAATTTGAAAAAGCTCAACCAAAAGAAATACTTCAAGTGTTGAGAGATTTTTTTGGTACTCCTGATGATGTTGAGCGGCACAAGACTAGTTACACCATTTTCAACACCCGGATGAGTGAGGGTGCATCTGTTATTGATCATATATTGTACATGATCAAGTAGATTGAAAAACTAAGCAAACTCAATTTTTTCTTGCACGAACAGCTGGGGAAGAATGCGATCCTGAACTCTCTACCCAAGTCCTACCTGCCATTCCTCGTCATTTTAGAATGACGAAGCTTGTAGTCAACTACCACAGTCTGTTGGGGTTGCTACAGACTTTTGAGAAAGATCACAAGCTCCACAAGGAGACGGTAAATCTAATGGAAAGATCTTCTTCGGATAGTCATCGTCCCTTTAAGAAAGAGAAAAAAAAAGAATAAGAAGGTGCCTGGTGTTGGAAGTCAGTCTCAAAAATTCAAGTTCAAGACTGATCAAAGTCAGGCAGAGTGCTTCTTTTGCAAGAAGCAGGATCACTGAAAAAAGAATTATCCTCAGTATATCACTATCCTTGACCCGAACAGGCCAAAGAAGAAGAAGCAATCAGTGCTGGATAAGGTACTTATGTGATAACACCTTGTAACTTCTTTTTTTGATACAATGATCAAGGTATTGGATACCGACAGCCCTATTCATATTTGCAATTCATTACAGGATCTTTAGGTCACTAAGAGATTTAGAGATGGCAAGAGATTTCTAAACATTGGAGATGGAAGATCAGTTCCAATTCTAGCTTTAGGAATTATTAAGCTTGTATTCGAGTCTCAGTACATTGTTCTTGATGAGTATCATTACTGTCCTAGTTTTCTTTTAAATATTATTTCTGTAGGCTTTTTGATCAATTTCAATTATGAAATATCAATAAAAAAAAATTTTGTGATATTATTTTGAATGGTGTTACAATTTTGCGTGGACAGTTGAACAATGGTATCTATATTGTATCTAGGCCTAATATAATGTACATTTCAAATAAATGCCCTAGAATAGATGATGTCATGAATGCCTATCTTTGGCCTTGTAGGCTAGGTCATATCAACAAGAACAGAATGAATAGGTTAGCTCAAGAAAAAATTCTTGATAAAGTCACCTTTTACTGAAAAAGGTGAACAAGCTAGTGATGTGCTGGGTCTGATACATACTGATGTATTTGGACCCATGAGCACATATGCCAAAAGAGGGTATAGCTATTTTATTAGGTTCACAGATGACCTATCTAAGTATAGATACGTCTACTTGATGAAACATAAATTTGAATCATTTGTAATGTTCAAACGGTTTCATAATGAAGTAGAAAAATAAACTAAAAAAAATATTGAAACTCTTCAATTTGATCGAGGAGGTAAATACCTCTCCAGTAAATTTCTGACATATCTAGAAGAAAATGAGATTCTCTCCCAATGGACCTCTCCAGGGATACCACAGCATAATGGTGTCTCGAAAAGGAGGAATCGAACCTTGTTGGACATGGTTCAGTCCATGATGGGGTTTGTCTCTATCGATCTTCTTTTGAAGATATGCACTTGAAATAGTCTGTCTTATGCTCAATAATATTTCAGGCAAGTTAGTTAGTAAGACACCATATGAGATATGGTCAGGGCATAGGCCGAACCTCTCTTACTTTAGGTTCTAGAGATGTCTGGCTTATGTTAAACGATTACAAACTGACGAGCTCAGTCCTAGATCTGATAAATATAATTTTGTAAGGTATCTCAAGGAAACGAGGGGATATTACTTTTACCTGCCTACTGAATAAAAGGTATTTGTCAGCAGTAAGACACACTTTTTGAAAAAAAATTTCTTAATGAAGGAATAAGTGCCTTTAAAATCAAATTTGATGAAGTTCGACAGGTAAAAGAACCGACACCAATAATTGAATCTAAATCGAATTTGATGAGATCAAATCTGAAGCTCAATACATAAACATCCTTAAGGTGATTCGATAGAGTACCGCATAAGCTGGACAGATACTTAGGTTTCTTGGTCTGGGACGGAGATCCTATTGAACTCGATGAGAACAATAAAGATCTGATCACCTACATGGATACGATATAGAGGTCTAACTCTAACAAATGGCTTGAAGCTATGAAATTCAAAATGGAGTCCATGAAGGTCAACGATGTATGGACATTAGTTGACCCACCTGAAGGGGTTAAACCCATAAGGTGTAAGTGGGTCTTCAAGAGGAAGAGGGGTGCAGACAGGAAGATGGAGACCTATAAAGCTCATTTGATTATCAAGGATTATTGTCAGCATTATGGTATTGACTATGACGAGATATTTTCTCCTGTAGCAATGCTCAAATTTATTTGGATCATGCTTGCAATAGCAGTATACCTGGACTATGAAGTCTAGCAGATGGATGCGAAAACAGCTTTTCTAAATGGAGAGCTGAACGAAAAGGTGTATATCATACAACCTGAAGAGTTCACATCTATAGATGAGTCCAAGGTGTGCAAGCTTCAGAGATCTATTTATGGATTGAAGCAAGCATCTCAGAGTTGAAACATACATTTTGATAAAATTATGGATTGAAGCAAGCATCTCAGAGTTGGAACATACGTTTTGATAAAATAATCAAAACGTATGGCTTCGTTAGGAACAGAGAGGAACCCTGCATATATAAGTGGGCAAATAGTTCAATAATTATATTTCTTATATTGTATATAGATGATATTTTTTTAATTGAGAATGATATCCCTGCATTATAGAAAATAAAAGTGTGACTGTCGTCATAATTCTCCATGAAGGATCTGAAAGAAGTAGCCTACATCTAAAAGGTTGCTCGGACTCTCTCAATCTACGTACATAGATATCATGCTGAAACGGTTTAGTATGAAGAATTTTAAGAAAGACTATCTTCCGATAGGCTAAGAAATTTCTCTTTTGAAAGAAGATTGTCCGACAACTCCTCAAGAGAGAGAGAGAGCATATGAGTAGAGTTCCATACGTTTCGATGGTGGGTTCTATTATGTATGTCATGATATGTACGAGACCAGATATAGCATACTCACTAAGGGTACTACCAGATATCAGTGTGATCCAGAAGAAAATCACTGAAAAGTTGTAAAGACCATTCTTAGGTATTTGAGAAATACTAAGGACCAGTGGCTTGTGTATGGTGAAACTGACTTGAAACTGATGGAGTTCACCGACTCTGACTTTTAGTTAGACTATGAAGATAGTAAGAGTGTGTCGGATTATATTTTTATCCTAAATAATGAAGTAATCTACTGAAAAAGTTTCAAGCAGCACACTGTGACAAACTCTGTTTGCGAAGCAGAATATATCGTAGCATCCGATACTGCGAAGGAAGCTGTATGGTTATAGAAGTTCATCAACGAGCTCGGAGTGGCATCTTCCATTGATGGTCCTGTCTTGTTATACTATGATAATATTGGAGCCATTGCTCAAGCCAAGGAGTCAAGATCACATTAGCGCACCAAACATATTCTACGCCGCTATCACCTTATCCGAGAGATCGTGGATTGAGATGACATCGACCTTCAGAAGATCAATAGAAAAAAAAATCTGACTGACCCATTTACTAAAGCTCTCAAAATCAAAGAGTTCGATGATCACAAGTCGAAGATAGATATTCGATACTGTACCGATTGGCTTTAGTCCAAGTGAGAGTTATTAAAAAATATCCCAAAGCCAATCGTTAGACGATTATGCTCATCTTGTAAATTATATATAAATTTTTATTAATAAAAATTATTTAATATTTTTATTATAAATTATTCATCTTTGAACTCCTGTGTTGTAATGAAGTCCTTGGGACTATAATTAATAGACAAAAGAGGATATATCGTTAAGTCCTTAAAATATTCATGATCAAATGATATGCTATTAATAGGATGATAGTATTATCGAGTATAGGTCATTGCATGCCATATGAGTTGGTTATCCTTTTAACCAAAGAGTATGGAGATACTATTATGGCATGCAGATGGAATGTAGGAGTACATTCGCATCGAACGTGACCACGTACCGAGTACTCTGCTGTCAAGAGTAGCTCATGAAGGGTATGGGTATAAGTGTCCCTCCGACCTGAGACCACCACGATGACTTATAAGCAACTCACTATACTTTAATATCGAACCATCTGAGTTTCTAACTTAGTGCGGAAGGCTACTGGATATAGTCAAGTACTTATCAAGTCGGTGTGCGAGTCAAGATGGAATTGACCCCTTTGAATTAGTAGGAGATATACATCAGTGTATTTCAATTCAGTAAAATCTTGGCCAGGATAATCCATAAGATGAATTTAAAAGATTGAAATATAATATGGTTGACTAAATTAGGATTGACAGTTAAACCCTAGGTCACCTTGAGTATTTTGATCAAAGAGATAAATTATACGGTAATCATATGCCAGTAGGTTCTAGAAGGTTGCTTTGCAATACTTCGACCTATTCGATCATCGGGTCATCATTACTAGATGATTACATTGATTGGTATAGAAAGTTATTTCTATACTATTGATTTAGGTTTGAACCTATAGGATCACACGCATTAGAAGATTTAGTCAGATTTGATGGCTGAAGAGTCTAATTGGATTGTGACTCTGGTGAAGGTTCTACTCCGACTAAGACTCCGGGAGAGAGTCCCACTGGGACTAGAACTCTATTATATTTAGAAAATTAATTAGTAATTAGATTACTAATTGACTCAATCTGATTGAAAAAAGAGCTTTGGAACAAGTCTAATTAAATTAGATTCAGTTCGACTCTAATTGGGTTTGACATAATCGAACCTGATTACAAGAAAAATTTGATCCTGATTCGATCAGGATTTTGACTTGACTAATTTCTAATTAGATTAAAAATTTGATAAGATATTTAGATTTCTAATTGAATTAGATTTATTTCTATTAGTGAGTTCAATCCAAATTTGATTTGGATTAGAATTGAATTAGAAATAAAGAGTCCAAGTCAAACTAAGATTTTATCCTTATCTCCTATGCCACTCCTGAACCCATGCCAATTTCTCCATGCCTAATTAGATTTGGGTTGTGATTTTTAGTGTCATGATAGAGGGTCTAATAAGAGTGGGCAGTAATAGCTAATGAGTCATAATATTATCTCTTGCCTAATTTGAATGCGATCCGAATTAGAGATAAGAGGTAAACTAAAAAAAAGATTTTTTATATATAAAATATTATAGGCACCATATTAAATTTTTTTTATTTTTTTGGATAATTCTCTAGCATGTGAGACTTTAGAATCCTTCTCCATATCCTAATAATTTTTTTAAAATTTTTTGGGATGCCAAAAGGAGGTTTTGGCATTGACTCTTGGTGCCCTTCCTTGAAAAACCCTAATTCCTAGTCTATGAAAAAGGGTCCTCTCTCTTGGATATCTCATGATCAATCCCTTGCTAGTTTTTATTTTCAGAGCCTCTTATTCTCCTCCTCTTGATCCTCTCTTGCTTTGGAGTGTCCAAGATACTTGAAGAAGGAGGAACAAATCAGCTATCGAAGTTGCTTACAGGCTAACACTTCCAAGTCCCTGATCTGCGTCTGTCTTTGCATGGATCTTCCTATAGAGATCAGATGACTCCATGTGGCTGCGAGCACCTTAGGAACACCTTCTCCAACTATTGGACTAGAGGATATTAAGGTCAAATTTATTTGGTAATGATCTCTAACTTGTTTTAATTCCTATGGTAGATCTAATAGTTAGATCTAAAATTTCTGCATCGATGAGATTGATGTGATTTTTATTTTTAAATCTAAAGTGTATATTTTTATATCAAAGATTATGATGTGATAGTCTAAGATGGGATCTTATGTATGTGATTAGAATTAAATTATTTAATTTTTTATTTTTATTGCATAAAATTTTTTAAATTGCATGTACTGCACTACCGCATATTTTCTTTATCAACTTGGCCATTAGCTCCAATCTTCTTTTTGAAGGCCCATTTGCATCCTATCGGATTTATACCCTCAGACGCATCAACCAAAGTCCATACTTGGTTAGAGTACATGGAGTCCATTTCAGATTTCATGGCTTCATGCCATCTATCAGAGTCTTTACTTATGAGAGCTTCTGAATAAGTCAGAGAATCATCATCCTGAATGATCTAGGTTTCATCATCATTTTCAATGACAAAACTTTATCTTAGAGATACATTTTATGTTGAAAAATATGTTCCAAAAGTCAATCATCAAGCTGTTGACGGTTGAGCAATCTTGTATTATAATTGATTTATTAATAAATAAAATATATTTTTGATATTTTTATCATAAGTTTTCATCTTCTAATGAACTCCGTTGTTGTGATGAAGTTCTTAGGACTATTTAGGTTTGATAAAGAGAGAATTTATCGATTAGTTTTTAAAACTGTTCACGACCAAATGATAGACTGTTAATAAGGACGACAGCTTCTATCGAGCATAGGTCACTGTAGGCCATATGGGTTGGTTGTCCTCTTAACCAAAGAGTGTGAAGATACTGGTATGGCATACAGGTGAGATATAAAGGTACATCATCATTGAACGTGACTAATTCCAAAGTATTCTGCTATCGAGAATATCTCTGATGGGATATAGGTATAAGTGTATCCCTTAGACCTGAGATCGCCTCAATGACTTGCAAGCAACTCACTGTGCTTTGGTACTGGACTAACTAAATTTTTAATTCAGTGATGAAAGGCTTCTAGGTATAGTCAAGTACTTGTGAAGTCAGAGTGTGATCAAGATGGGATTGACCACTCCAAGAGTTGGAGAAGAATGAGTCGCTATATTTTAATTTAGCAAAATCTTGGCCAGCGTAATCTATCAGACGGATTTGATATTTTAAAATATAATGTGGACAACCTGATCAGAGTTGACAGTTAAACTCTGAGGTGTCCTATGAGAATTTTGGTCAAGGGGATGAATTATATGAAAACTATATCCGCATAGGTTCTAAGGATGTTGTTCTACACATTTGACTTATCCGACCATCGGGTACCATTGTTAGATGGTCACTTCGATTGGTACAAAAATTTATTTCTATGCTACTAACTTAGGTTCGGACCTATGAGGTCACACACATTAGAGTTTATGATCCGATCGGATGGTTGATCAACGATTAAGAATCGTTCTAGGGTTAAACGATCAATATGAGTGACATTTAACCTAGTGCAAGTGTTACAGGAGGATCAATTAGCAATTAGATTGCTAATTGGCTTAATTTGATTAAGCCAATGGGCTAAGATTAAGTTTAATTAAATATAATTTAATTATATTTATTTTGAACTTGATTGGATCAAGTCCAATTGGTTTATTGGATAAGTCAAGTACAAGGAAAAAATTAGTCCTAGTTCAATTAGGACTTGGGTCAACCTAATTTCTAATTTGATTAAAAAATTAAATCAGATTTAAATCTAATTTAATCTGATTAAATTAGATTCTTAATTAGGTTAAGACTTATTTTAATTGAGTTGATTTGGTTTTGATTTGATTTGATTTGAGAAATCAGAATGGAACAAGACATAGATTGAATCCTAGTAAGACTAGGATTCCACCTTGCACCAATTTAGCCCCCACACCCACTCTCTCTTATCCCATGCCCACTCTCTCTTATTTTGTGTGACAAAACTTCTCTCCCAGATCTTCACACATACCCAAAACTTTTTTCTCTTTCTTTCTTACATGGAATGTGGTTGTGGATCAAGTCAAAGTAGGAATTAGTTTGGATTTCAAATCTATGAGATAGAGTTTTAGGAAACCAAAACTCTTTCCTTATGGCACTGATTTTATCTAATTTTTTTTTTAAATTTTCATGACTTTTATGGCACATAATATGCATTCTTTTCTGGTGATCTATGCACAAAAAGAAAGAGGGGGCACCCAAGAGTTGGGCGCCCCTTGTCTTGCCATATTTGGATAATCCTTGACTAGGTATTTGACCTAAACAAGGACTCTATCATATCTCTCTATTTAAAATGAATTATTTTATAAAATTTTTATAAAAAATAGAAAAAAGAGAGATCTTTGGGGCATGCAAAAATTAGAGAGAAAGAAGATTGGGGCGTGGAGATACAATAGACACAAGACTAGGTGTCTAGGTGAGAGCAAAGAGAAGAAGAAGAAGAGGGTCTTCTTCTAAGGTTGCTGTGTTCACCTCTTTCCTTCCTCCATCTTGAGTCTTCTGAGAGTGTTTTAGATCTAAAACTTCTTCTCCTACTTCTTATCTTTAGAAGAATCTTAATCAAGAAGAAGGAGGTATCTCATCGACCATCGAAGAAGGATCAGCGCAGTACTAGCATACTATACTGATTTTCTGGACCAGGACTTCTGATCGTGATTCATGGGCTCATGTGGACGACTCCTAGAGGCTAGACGCATGTGTGGCTTACAATATCATCCTCAAGCTCAGATCAGTAAAGTTAGAACGTCTAACTTGCAAGGTAATAGATATGATCTATTATATTTTACATACATTAGATGTAGTATAGAAATATGTTGATACGATCAACATGTAGTTCTTGCTCTTTATAATTTAATTTTTGATTTAGTTCTATATAATAATCATGTAATAGGATCTAAGATCTAAAGATTCTCTAATTTTATAAAATAAATTTTGATTTATTTTAGTCTTTCGCTGTCTGATCTTAAAAAAGTTTCAAGATCTAACCCTGAAATCGTAGATCTGGTTCCTTCATTTCACACTCTCTTTGACCTTCAAAGAGGAGGTGTGTTATGTAGATGTATACTATCATTGAGTTCAACAGGTTGAGGTTCAAGTTGTTGACATCTACAAGTTTTTGAGGAATTGTATATAGGTCTTGAACTTCTCCAAGTTCAACTATCCTCCTACTATCTTTTTCTTGGATAATTTTTTTTTTCAAGAAGATAGCATGTCTACTGATAACAACCTTTTGTTCAGTAGGATGATAGAAATAGTATCCAATACTTTCTAGAGGATATCTAATAAACCTACATTTTTCGACCCTAGGATTTAACTTATGTCCAAAAATACTTTTGACATAAACTAGACAACTTCAAAACTTAAGATGTTTAAGATTGAATCTTTTGCCTTTCCATATTTTATATGGAGTACTAGTGACAGACTTAGATGGTACTCTGTTTAAAACATAGATACCAATTTTTAGGACATATCCCTAGAATGAAATAGAAAAATCTATGAAGCACATCATGGACTGCACCATATCTAATAAGGTACGATTCTTCTTTTTGGCTATACCATTTAACTATGGTGTGTAAGGAGGGGTTCATTTAGAAAGAATACTATTTTTCTTCAAATAATCAAAAAATTCACTGGATAAGTATTCTCCTCCTCGATCAGATCTAAGAACTTTGATATTTTTTCTAGTTTGTTTCTCAACCATCTTTTGATACTCCTTAAATTTTTTAAAGGCTTTGAATTTATGTTTCATAAAATACATATATCCAAATCTTGATAGGTCATCAGTAAATATGATAAAATAAGAGTATCCACCCCTAGCATAAGTTGTTATAGGCCCACAGATATCTGAAGGTATTAGGCCTAACAATTCACTAGCCCTTTTTCCATGTCCAGTGAATGGAGATTTGGTCATCTTTTTCATAAGGCATGATTCACAAGTTTCTAATGATTGAAAATCATTAGAATGAAAGAACTCATCTTTGATTAACTTGTTAATCCTTGACTTACTGATATGACCAAGTCGGCAATACCAGAGATATGTCATGTTATCATTTTTTTTTCTTATTTTTATCCATCATTAAAATATTATCATTAAGTGAAAGTATAAAGAGACCATTATCCACATATGCTTTCTCAATAAACTCATTAGATAGAAATATAGAGCAACTATTACTCTTCACCTTTATTTTATAACCATGTCTTAACTGTTGAAAAATATATCCTCAAGCTAATCATCTAAGTTGTAGATGATTGTGCTCCATACATGTATATGAATTATAAAATGATAAATATTATCTGGTAGATTCATCATAAGAAATATATTTTTCTAAATAGAACTTATGAGTTATGATGAAGTCCTTAAAGCTACTTTCAAAATGATAAAAGAGAATTTATCATGTGATTCTTAAATCCTGCTCACGATCAAATGATACAATTATTACAAAGATAATAATTGTATCAAATGTAGATCGTTGTATGTCATATTAGTTGGTTGTCCTTTTAACCAGGACGTATGGTGATATGGATATGGCATACACGTGTTATGTAGGAGTATATTTCACTGAGTGTGACCACCTCTGGAGCACTCTGCTATTAAAGATTGCTCTGATGGGATATGGGTATAAGTGTTCCTTTGATCTGAGGCTACCTCGGTAACTTGCAAGCAACTCACTGTGCTTTAGTGTCAGACTATCTAAATTTTTAATTCGATGATGAAAGATTTCTGGATATAGTCAAATACTTGTAAAGTCTGAGTGCGAGTCAAGATGGAATTGACTGCTCCAAGTAAAATTGGAGATGATGCATCACTGTATTTCAATTCAACAAAATTTTGATCAAAATAGTCCTAGTGAGGAGTCATAGGATTTTTGAGGTTGAGATACCATGTGGATCACTCATCCAAGATTAACAGTTTAATCCTAAGTCATCCTTAAGTATCGAGAGTCAAACAGATAAATTATACAGTAACTATATCTACGTAGGTTTTAGAGTGTTGCTGGGCATACATTCGGTCTATCCGAACATTGGATCATCATTACTAGATGGTTATATTGATTAGTACAAAAATTATTTTTGTGCTATCGATTTAGGTTTGATCCTATTGGGTCACATACAAAGAAGTACCTATCTGAATAAATGGCTGATCGACAATTATGAATCGTTGAAGGATTTAATTATCAATATGATTGATAATTAATCCTATACAAAGATTATAATAAATTATTTACTAATGGTTGATAAAATAAAAAAATAATTAATTAATAATTTGATTATTAATTGACTCAATTTGATTGAGCAATGAAGATTGGATCAAATCTAATTAAATTAGATTCAGTTAGATTTGCTTTGGATTAATTGGATGATATAGTCCTATTGGATAACAGGACTTGTTCTAATTAATCTTAGAGATGCAAATCAAATTTTGAGTTGAATAGGATTTAATTTTATTTGATTTAGGTATTGATTGGATCAAATCCTATTGGATAATAGGTTTGATTGGATCAAGCCCTATTATCAAATACTTCTCTGAAAATATTAAAGAAAAATATCCAAGAATCAATCTTTGGATCAATGAGATTTTAATCTAACTAATTTTCAATTGGATTAGGGCCTAATTGATTTCATAATTGGGCAAAGATCTAATTAGTTAGTTTGTTATAACTAATTCTTAAGTTACTTAGGATTGGATCTAAGAATTAGTTAGAATTTGATCAAGATTCATGAGTCCTATTTGGAATAGGACTGAACCAACCCATAACTCATCTAATTTAAGAGATCCCATGCCCCACTCCCTTTCATGTTTAGGATTCACACCCCAAATTCAGATGCCGCACCCTCTTATGTTTTCATGAGAAAAGATGTGCGCCTCTCCCCTCTTCTTGTCACCAAAAGAAAGGAGGGGGCGTCCAAGAGTTGGACGCCCCAAAAGTCCCACACGCCAAGACCATCTTCTCCTCCCTTCTTGAAGAAATTTTGTGAGAGTCTAATTGCTAGTTCTTAAATATCAAAGAGAGTCTCCTCTACTGGGTTTATACTAAAAAATTGGAGAAAAAAAGTTCTTCCCAAAGAGAGAAAGAGAAGGAAGAAGAAAGGTCTTCTTTCTGATGCGCAGCCTTAGAGAAGGAGTTCTTCTTCCAGATTTTTTTAAATATTTTTTAAAATAAAAATTAAATTAAATCTAATTTTTAATATAAAAATTTTGAAAAAAGATATTAAAAAAATTTGGTTGGACGTTGGAGGTTCCTAGGGCTGTAGATCAAGGAGAAAAAATGAGAAGAAGAGAGAAGAACGGTTCTTCTCTTGGATCTCTCTTTTAGATTCTTTTAGAGATTAAGATTTTATGTTATTTTCTATATGAGAAATTAGATTAGATCTAATTTTTATCATAAAAAATTAGAGAAGAAAAATTCTTCTTAAAGACATAAAAAGAAGAGAGAGATTTTCTCTTGTACATGAGAGAATTGAGAAGAAAGGGTTCTTCTCTTGATCTCTATCGTAGAGATCTGAAATATGGATCCAGAAAGAAAAAGTGAGGGTCTCTTTATTCTTCATCTTCTTCATATTTTTTTTAGATCAGTCAATAGCATGGTATCTTCGTGAGCTAGCACTTCTAGGGAGACCGATCAGCACAAGGACTTCGTATGGATATCCATAGAGATCAGACATATGTGCGGCTGCTGAGCATCATGAAGAATCAACTATCATGAACTTTGAATATGATGATCTACTATCCATACTTAGTATGGAGTTTTAAACTCAATTCATATTTAGATGTGATCTAAATATAATTCAGATATGATCTGATTTGATATAGATATGATCTATGTTTGTTGAATTTTAGATTTTAGATTTATATATATACATATTAATTTATGTTATTGATCCTGTATGGTAGTTTTAGATTTGATCTATGTATTTATTATAAATTAAATTATTTAATCTATATATGTTCTGCTGTAAAAATTTTAAAAATGCATGCACAAAACCACCATGCTTCCCTTTAATTGGTATCAGAGTGAAGGTTCGTTATGATATGAACATATATGCATATAGAGTTGAAATCTAGATTTAGTAATGTATGAGATGTGTTATGATCTAATTTTAGATATGATCTAATGTAAAATCAGATTTGATATAATTTAGATTTGATTTAAATTTTTTTGCATATATGATATATAAATAGATTGATGATCCAATTAGTAAGTACTTAGATTAGGTTGATCACCAGGCCATCTGGTCATAGGAGCAAAAAGAATTTAAAAGCCATCTTTTTTTATTCGATAGGATGCTCTTATGACGTGTACGGGTGCCATGTAATTTAATTTCATGAAGAAGAATATGAAAGGAAGAACTTACTTTTCTGCAAAATCCTAAATGTTGAAATTCTAGGATTTATTGTTTGTGATATAAAACTTGAGTTGTATGAAAGTAGAACATCTAATCTATATAATTAAAATTATTTTAATCATAAGAAATAAAATTTGAAATCATAAAAAGTTTAGATATGATCTAAAATTTATTATGATTGATTTTATTTCAATTTATATGAAATTTTTTAGATATGAAACTATGTGATACATATTGGCACGCCAACTGAGCTGACTCAGTTTTGAACTGTGTCGACCCAATTCTCTGATTTAATCAACTCAGTACTAACTGACCCGACCCAGCTATCTTAGGTCAAACAGTAATAGTTACTGTTCATGATTAGTTAGTTGACCAAGTATTAGACTTAGTCGACCCACTGAAGTGAGCCAACTCAGTTCAGGGATGAGTCGACCTAGTTTTCAGAATAAAAAATTTTGCATAAAATGATGTAAAATTATTTTATAAAATTGAAATAGTTTTAATTAATAACCTTAACCCATATTAATACTATACTTAATTAAGAATTAAGAAATATATTTTAAATCTAGAATTGTGATTAAAGATCTAATGATATTGCATAAAACATGGGACAGGAGTTAGCTCAAATCAGGTCCTTTCAATTGGATTAGATCTAAGGCTAGAATCAAAGATTTAATAGACTTAAAAGAGTAGTTAATCAAATCTAACCAATAGTTGATTTAGATTA
Source organism: Elaeis guineensis (assembly GCF_000442705.2). Taxonomy (NCBI): domain Eukaryota; kingdom Viridiplantae; phylum Streptophyta; class Magnoliopsida; order Arecales; family Arecaceae; genus Elaeis; species Elaeis guineensis. The sequence continues at coordinate 74,344,005 of NC_025998.2, forward strand.
GATCAAAGATACTCTAGATCAAACATAATAGTTGTAGTTGGTTGAGTCCATGTCTTTGATTAACCAAATGGACCTTGATTGAGGCTCAATGGTTGAGCCCCGAGTTATAAGACAGATTAGATCACTAAGTGACTCCAGTTGATTCATGTCATTAAGATTAATCAGTATGACTGATTTAGATATTGTAGATCGATTTGTCAGTTAGACCAACTTATCTCTAGTCTTTCTCATGATTTGGTGAAGTCAGTGGAAAGATTTATCATGTGTCGATTTGATCCACTAGTCACTATTTTTTTTCATGACTTGATGAAGTCAGTGGGATGATTTATGACTTATAGATTGACTGATGTCTTATAAAATAAATTAACCAAATTTTTTAAATTATTAGATCCATAAAATAAGCTAGTTATGGAGATAACTAGATCTTAACCTCCCATTAAGGTGTATGATAATGCATCCAATATTCTAAATAGGTATTGGAGGCACCACATGCCTGTTGTCTATTGAGTATTAAAATTATCATTCATCATATGATCATCTTGTTGTATCCTTCAGATCAATGGTCAGGTTGGCTGAGCCACAGTCGAGCCTGGACATTCATTTGCTGGATACACTTGATGTAGTCATATTAATAGTTGGACCTAATCGAATTTTTCAGTGGAGGTGCCACACGCCTGCTAAAGAGATATCTGGGGTAAAATCTGATTGTTAGAAATTATTTGGAGAAATAATTGGTTATGAACCAACCTATTGATGCATTAGGATTGGTCGAGCCACAATCGGATCTGAATATAGTTTGTGTGGATTCTAGGATCCGCTAAGGAATTAAAGTAATTTCTCGAATTAGAGGTAGAGGCTATCAATTCGTATAAAATAGTGAAAAAATTTTTAGACTAAAGTTCAAGTCTTTAGACTTAAAATAGTTCATATACTAATAGGTTAATTGTTCTCTTTTCAGAAATAGCTAGAATATTATCACTCTGTTCACTATTAGACAATGATAATATTATCGGACCTAACTTTGATAGTTAGTATCAGAAGTTGAATATAGTTTTTGAGCAAAATTAATCAAGATGTCTAAGGTTAACCCAAACAGACCTAAAAAAAAATCGATAAATGGTTGCTGATTAAGATAGTTATATAATAACTCTTTAAAATTTCTCTATTGGTAATACTACTACCTGGGTATAGGATACCGACAGTATAAAATCTCGATCAAAAAGTGATGATTCAATTGATGATACATTAGAAAATCTTTTCTAATTATCATCCTGCTTTGGCCAAAGACTTTCAAATCAGTGACCTATGAGATCACATAGGATGTTTGCTCCCCTTATTAGGAGTGATTGATCCCTTATTGATCACACACAATCTCCATACACTCTTCACCATATCCAGAACACCCCACACAAGGATCAGAAAACCAAGTTAGGTAGTGAACCAAATTATGGATCCAAGTACATAAGGTACCATGGTGACCTTAGGTCTAAGGATCACATACACAACTCCCACTAGAAAAATATCAGTTGACATGTAAATAAGACTCCATTTGATATTCTCTTGTAGGTCAATTCAGTGAACTCATTCTCTAATGAGCACCCATATCCTTGTATTAGTATCACCATACAAGTAGTTGTGAGATCAACCACCCTCATTTCTGAGCATACATAGGACATGCCAGTCTTATCGGTATCATTGATCTCTGACTCAATGTACCAACGATTAGGAATATTTTAGGTTAAGGCTATCGAGGAATTAGGTCTCACTGGTGTGATCTCATCATGATCCTAAAACTATTGCCCAAATCTATGGGGTTCATTATAATATTAAAAATAATAAGATGCAGCATATAATGAATCAAAAATATCTATTTTATTAATATAAATATCAATTTACATGAGTTTAGAAGATAAATTATAATAAACGTCCTATCACATCTCATATGTGATTGTCTTGTAGGATATTATTTTTTCAATTTCTCATTTGCACTTAAAACCAATCGCCCCTATACTTGATACCCATGCTATCAAGATGGTGGTCAAACTACTACATTGACAAGGCCTTAGTGAATGGATCCACTATATTATTCTTGGTGTCAACTCGCTCTACGATTATATCACATCTTTCGACTATCTCTTGAATGAGGTGGAACCGTCTTAGGATGTGCTTAAATTTATGGTGAGACCTTGGTTCTTTGGCTTGAGCAACTGTCCCAGTATTATCACACTAAAGAAGCACTGGATGTTCAATCCTTGAAACTATATCCAACTCTATGATGAATTTCTTCATCTAAATGGCCTCCTTAGCAGCCTCACTTATAGCAATATACTCAGCCTCAATGTTCGAGTCAACAATAGTTTGCTATTTCAAACTTTTTCAACTTACTACACCACCATACAAAGTGAACACATACCTAGATATAGATTTGCTATCATCCAGATCAGATTGAAAACTAAAATCGATATAACCTTCTAGTTTTAAATCAGATCCACCATATATCAAAAAAGCTTTTCTAGTCCTTCTCAAGTACTTGAGTATGTTTTTCACAGCTTTCCAATGATCCTTCCCAAGATGAGCCTGAAATCTACTTACAATGTCCAAAGCATAAGCTACATCAGGCTTGGTACACAACATAGCATGCATTATCGATCTTACAGCCGAAGCATAACAAATAGAACTCATTCTATTTCTCTCTTCAGGTGTTAAGAGATATCTTCTTAGAGAGTTGTATACCATGACCTATGAGCAAGTAACCTCTTTTACTTTCCTCCATGTTGAACCTTGATGTGTAGTCGTTGATAGCACCAAAAATAACTCTACTCACTACGTAGGTAGGATGAGTCGAGATCGTATCCTCAGGGATCTTGGGCTAAGTTAAGATTGAAAAATAAAAGAAAGAAGCATTGTTTTGATTTAGAAACTAAATTATCTTAAAATTTATGTAATTAAAAAATAAAGAGCTCGGGAGTTTTGAATTAATTTTGTACTAGTAGAGTTGTATCTCTTTTTTCTTAATTAAATGATGCGATTAATCTTAGAAAAAATACCTATCTTTCCTCGGCACACTTCGTACCTGTAGATCATGGCACGTCTCCAGAAAGTACTAGGTAAACAACTCTTCTTTTCTCAGCACGCTCCGTACTCGTAAATCACGGTGCGTCTCCAGAAAGTAAAAGTTATTCCTAATATTAATCTAACAAGAAAGTATAAATAAAAATATATGAAAGAGAGTAAATAAAGAACTCATGATGATTTAAATAAAAAGCATAATCTTTATTGCATATAAATAAATACAAGAAAGTTCAGAACAATAAAACCACTCTGTGTCGTTACAAAATTTCTTCTCCACTCTCGAGACTGCTAGCCTAGCTGCTTATAGAATAGTCCCTTTCTCTTCCTCTATGCAAGGCTCTAGAAGAATTTCTGGGCTCCCTCTTCAAATGGGAGTACAAAAGCCTTTTTATAGGTGTTAGGAGGGAGGAGTTTTACATGGTTTTCAGATGTGGGACTAAAGAGAATACTAAGGATTAAAAGATGGATGGATGAGATGAAAAGATCACAAGTAAATAAAGAAAATACAAATTCTTCCTCTTGAAGTATTTTCAAGTATTATTTTTTTTCTTTAATTTTTAGATCCATCTGCTATCTGTTCGCCACTATGTCCGCACATCCGCAATGCCGCGCGAACCCGCCATGCCGTGCGAACCCACTGTGCCGCACGCCCGATGCCGTGCGATTGCGCCAACAAAAGCCGGCATCTCTATTTCACTTGAAACCCTGCGCACCTGTATCTTGGATCGGACCCACCACGTTTGAACCAAGCCACTCGTCAGCTCCCACACTCAAGCCTCGGGCCCGCACCAAAATTCAAATCGCATGAAGCCCACCAAAAATGTGCCAGCCACACTCCTTTATGCTCCTTTTTGATTAAAAAATTACAAAAAAAAACTTTTGTTTCTTTAAAATGATGCTTATATCCTTTTGGATTCCTTGTATAGTATCTTTATTTTCTATAATACCGTATGCATTCTTTTTTTATTTAAATTTTATTTTAAGTCTAATTTTTTTCAAACTTGAGTCTTTTGGATCTGCAAATCAGACTCTTTGTATCGACGATCATCTTTTCTGTAAAACATAAAAAGAAGCATCAAATTCTTAATAAATAAGATAAATTAAATATAATTTTTTGCTTTAAATGACTTAAATTAAGTGTTTATCACACCTCCTAACTTAAATTTTGCTCATCCTCGAGTAAAATAGATATATCAGCATTGTGTATCGACTCGGTCTTGAATAAAAAGTTAGGTTAGGCATCCCAAAAGGTAGATGATACCTGGTCAGACTATTAAAGAGATACTTCATTGAATTATCAATTTGACCCAATTAGTGGTTGAGTATTAACTAAAGAAATTTCAAGAGTTTTTCTTTCACCAACTCCTCACTTTACTCTTTAAATCCTCTAACTTAGTGTGAGAGAGGCTTATTATCTTCTTACAATTTAGTCCCCTTATTATCCACTATTATTATTATTATTATTATTATTATTATTATTTTTAATATTGCCCACTTTTTTACGCGAACCACAATGCTTATTTAGGCGAAGGGGTCCAGTTACTCAGTAGAAAACCAATATTTTTTTTTTGATTTTTTTAAATAAAATTTTAAGGAGAATTTTTGCATACCTCGACCTTTCCACCCAATCTCTCATGAAGCAGATTCTTTATTGAGATCAGTAAGAAGAGGGTTGTAGAATCACTCCTAAAATTTGATCTAGTCTAAACCCTACTATTCATTGGGTTTTCTTAATAATTTATTTCTCAGTATCTCTAAAATTATCTTGACCGTTAATCATTCATTGATTAGGATGCCTAATTGACTCTTAATCAAAATAACATTCGGATACGCAAAACTAATTATTTCTGACCATACTCAAGGATTTGATTAATTTTCTTCCCCCCCAACTTAATCTACATTATCCTTAATGGAGTAGGAAAGCAAAGAAAATAAAAGGAGAGAGTGCACCTGGGATAATTTTACTTCGGAAGTTGAAGATAGCTTCATTGATTAATAGGCTCTTGTTCTAAATTTCTGCAGCTGCAGTAAAGTAAAAAAAATATGAAATCGTTGGGTTGCCTCCCAACAAGCGCTAAGTTTTACGTCTTCAGCCAGACGTCAAGTTTATTATTCATTATAAAGTGGATCACACAGGTAGATGGTGTCGATTCATTCTTTATGTGCAATTTCATCTACATATGGCTTCAGACGTTGGCCGTTTACCTTAAATGCATTGCCATTTCGGGGGTCATGAGTTTCAATTGCTCCATGTAGGAATATTTGTGTGACAATGAAAGGTCCATCCCATCAGGATCGAAGTTTATCGAGAAAAAGGCGTAATCTGAAATTGAAAAGCCATACCTTTTGATTTAGCTCAAACAATTTTCTAGAGATATATTTGTCATAAAATACTTTGGTTCGAGCCTTGTAAATTCATGAACTCTCGTATGCATCGTTGCGAAGTTCTTCCAGTTCATTGATTTGCAACCTTCGATTAGAACCTGTATTCTTCATGTTAAAATTAAACATTCGTATGGCCTAGAGTGCACGATGTTCTAATTCCACCAGCAGATGGCAAGCTTTGCCATAAACTAATCAGTAGGGTGACATACCGATAGGGGTTTTAAAAGCTATACGGTAAGCCCATAATGCATCATCTAAGCGAAGAGACCAATCCTTTCTATCAAGCCTAATCGTCTTTTCTAGGATATGTTTAATCTCCCTATTTGACACCTCTACCTGACCATTAGTTTAGGGGTGATATGGTGTGGCCACTTTATGTGTAATATTATATTTTTTCATAAGTGCTTCAAAATGTTTATTTATAAAATTAGTTCCCCCATCACTAATGATCACCCTTGGGAAGCCAAATCGACTAATGATGTTTCGTTGGATAAAACTAGTTACAACTTTATTATCATTAGTCTGTGTAGCTATTGCCTCCACCCATTTTGACACGTAATCAACTACCATCAAAATATATTCGAATCTAAATGAGGCTGGAAAAGGTCCCATGAAATCAATCCCCCAAACATCGAAGATTTCTACTACTAAAATGGGGGTCAGCGGCATCATATTCTTTTTGGATAAATTTTCTGTTCGCTGACATTGCAGACAACTTCGGCCAAATTCATGTGCATCCTTGAAAAGCGTTGACCAATAAAACCCACTCTGCAGCACTTTTGCTGCAATTTTTCTTCCACTAAAATGTCCCCCACATGCCGAAGAATGGCAAAAAGTGAGAATGCTTTGGAATTCACTCTTGGGGATACAACGGTAAATAACTTGGTCAGGACAGTATTTGAATAGTTCAGATTCCTCCCAGAAATAATGTTTAATTTGTGAGAAAAATCGATCCTTTTCTTGTTTTGTCTAGTGAGAAGGTACTTGTCCTGTTGACAAGTAATTGACAATATGGGCAAACCATGGAGGACGGCTAGAGGAGATTGCAAAAAGTTGTTCATCAAAAAATTTCTCTTTGACCTCATCTATGCCTATCGTGTGTTCAACTAAGATCCTAGAGATGTGATCAGCTACCACATTCTTGGAACCCTTCTTATCTCGGATTTTCAGATCAAATTCTTATCAAAGAAGGATCCATCTGATCAAACGCGGTTTAGTATCTTTTTTTGAGAGGAGATGTTTCAGAGCCGCATGATCAGAGTAAACTAGAACCTTAGACCCTAACAGATATGAGCGAAATTTTTCAAGGGCGAGCACTACTACTAGTAGCTCTTTATCTATTATGGTGTAGTTTAATTGGGCATCGAAAAGAGTCTTGCTAGCATAATAGATCACATGTGGCTCCTTATTGATTTTTTGGCCTAAGATGGTACCTATTGCAAAGTCAGAGGCATCACACATAATCTCAAATGGATGGACCAGTCAGAGGGTTTTATTATGGGTGCTGTTGTCAGAGCTGTTCATAATGTGTTGAATGCTTTCAAACAGTCTTCGTCAAAGACAAATGGTGTGTCCTTAGCCAACAGATTGCACAAGGATCTTGAAATCTTGCTAAAGTCTTTGATGAAGTGTCTATAAAATCCAGCATGACCTAAGAAGGATCGTATTTGTCAGACCGAAGTAGGGGGTGGTAGTTTTGAAATGACCTCAACTTTGGCTTTATCTACCTCGATCCCTCTTTCAGAAATAATATGTCCTAATACAATTCCCTTCTGCACCATAAAATGGCTCTTTTTCCAACTTAGGACAAGATTTGTCTCCATACACTGTTTAAGAACTTTGGAAAGATTATGGAGACAATCCTCAAAGGTGGTTCCAAATACAAAAAAATCATCCATAAAAACTTCAAAATATTTATCCACCATATCCGAAAAAATGGCCAGTATGCACCGTTGAAATGTAGCGGGTGCATTGCAGAGCCCGAATGGCATACGCTGAAAAGCGAAGGTGCCATAGGGGCAGGTGAAGGTAGTCTTTTCTTGGTTATCCGAAAATACAGATACTTGATTGTACCCTGAATAACCATCAAGAAAATAGAAGAAACTTTGTCCTACTAACCGTTCTAAGATTTGGTCGATGAAGGGCAATGAAAAATGGTCCTTCCTAGTAATGGCATTTAGTTTTCTATAATCTATGCATACTTGCCATCCAGATGATATGCGAGTGGGAAGCGGTTCACCTTCTTCGTTCTCAACCACAGTAATATCTGATTTCTTAGGTACTACTTGAGTGGGACTAACTCATTTACTATCGGATATGGGGTAGATGATTCCAGCATCTAACCACTTTACCACCTCTTTCCTTACTACTTCATGCATGTTTGGGTTCAATCTCCTCTGCATATCTCGATGGGGTTTAGCATTTGCCTCAAAATGAATATGGTGCATGCAAATGGAGGGGTCAATTCCTTTTAAATCGACAATGGACCAACCGATAGCCTCTTTGTGTTCCTTCAGAATACCAACCAATTGTGCTTCCTGATTAGGGGTCAAGTCTGATGCAATGATTGCCGGGAGGGTGTCGTTGGGTCCTAGAAATACATACTTGAGTGTAGCAGGAAGGGGTTTCAATTCTAACATAGGTGGTGATTCTAAAGATGGGACTATTGGTGTACTGGTTAATGTGGGCAATGGCTCATACTTGATTGTCCATAGAGGAGTGGTTTTATCGTGTGGTGTATCCAACAAGGTGTTAACTTCTTTCATATATCCCTCAAAGTCATACACTCCAAAGTGAGCCAAGCAAGTATCTAAGGGGTCTGGTGCTAGAATTATGGGTGTTACATCTTCTATAATGTCTTCTGGTATATCTACTTCAAAGCAACTATCCATTGATGGTCCTTGGGAAGCACCAAATATATTCAGTCTCAGTTTTTTATTCCCAAACGATATGTCCATGACTCATGTCCTACAATTAATGCATGCATTTGCCGTAGCTAGGAAGGGTCGTCCTAAGATAATGGGAATTTATCTTGGGTTGCCACTTAGTTCCATGTCGAGAATCAGAAAATCAACTGGAAAGTAAAACTCATTTACCTTGATCAAGACATCCTCAAGCATTCCACGTGGTTTCTTAATTGATCTGTCGGCTAATTGCAGTATGACTGATGTGGGTTTCAGTTCTCCAAATCCAAAAAATTTATACACCAAACTAGATAAAAGATTCACACTTGCCCCTAAGTCCAGAAGAGCTTTTTCAATGTGATAATCTCCTATAACATAGGAAATGATGGGGGCTCCTGGGTCCTTAAGCTTTGGAGGAGTGGCATGCTGGAAGACAGAACTAGCCTGTTCAGTGAGGCATACTTTCTTTGAGATTTGTGATCTAGATTTATGTTTTTGGGTGCACAAATCCTTCAAAAATTTGGCATAAACAGGGACCTGTTTGATTGCGTCTAGAAGGGAAAGATTAATTTGGACTTGCTTAAACAATTCCAACATCTCGTCGAGTCTTCCTCCCTTCTTATCTGCAGGAATAGGGGCTTTCAGGGCATCCAAAAATGGGGCTTTAGGCAAGTAAGATGATTCTGGTGCAGTTGGTTCATTCTCTATTTTAAGGTCCTCCTTGTTCTTGGGTGATTTGGCTTCGGTTAGAGGTTTAGGGTCAGTCTCATTGGTTTTACTAGTGTGTTCAATGACCTTCCCACTTCTCAGAGTCATGATTTATTTGGCGTGTTCAAAAAAAGCTTCTGGGGTATTAGAGCTCTCAATCACAAATTGCCCTCTTGGGTTGCTCTCGGGTTGGCTAGGTAATTTTCCTCCTTCCCTCCTACTGAATGCAGTCGCTAGTTGACCTATTTTGGTCTCTAGCTTAGCAATGGATTGTGTGTGGGAGTTAAGGGTCTCAGTGTTAACTTCTAATCATTCTAGTACTTTCAAAACTTTTTCCTCAAAAGCTGAGCTATGACCAGTAGTAGACGGTTGAGGAGCATTTTGAAATTGATGGTATGGTCCATGCCTATATGTTGGGTCCTGATATTGAGGTCGAGGTGAGGCAGGACCAACGACTGGTTGTGGTCTCCAGGAAAAATTTGGATGGTTTCTCCAGTCGGGGTTATAAGTGTTCGAATATGGATCGTTTCCTGGTCTGCGAGCTTGTTGGACTTGAGCTTGCTGAACCTGCTCATGCACAAACTCAAAAAATTGAGGTGCGGCTGGGCATTCACTAACAAAATAGTTCGAACTTGCACACAATGCACAAACTTCTTGGATTGAGTTAGGTGGAATCGGGGATTGTTCAGTATTTAGAAGACGGTCTAATTTTTGGGATAGTTCATCTACCTTACTGTGGATATCTATGACATTTTCAATCTGATAAATTCCACTTCTTTTTTGTTGAGGCATGGGTTGCTCTCTAGAGGTGGCAGACATATGTGTAAGAAATTCTCACTAAGTGTTTCAAAGAGTTGCCAGGCTTCATCCTCACTCTTTAGCATGAATGTCCCACCACATGATGCATCAACCATTTGTCGGTGTTTCTCTGATAGACCATCATAAAAATACTGATAAAGTTGCCATTTAGGGACAGCATGGTGTGGACATTTACGAATGAGGTCCCTTAACCTTTCCCATGTCTCATGAAAAAGTTCACCCTCCAATTGGGAAAAACTAGTGATAGCTTTTCTAATTTAATTTATTTTTCCAATTGAAAAGTATTTCTTGAGAAATTCTCTCTGAAGATGATCCCAAGTTGAAATGGTTATAGAGTCTAAGGAGTTTAACCAATGCTTGGCTTTGTCCTTAAGTGAGAAAGGGAACAGTTTCAAGCTAAGGGCATCATCAGAGAAGTTTTGGATTTTTACTGTGGAACAAATTTCAAAAAATTCATCCAAATATTTGTATGGATCCTCGTTACTAAGTCCATAGAATGATGGCAACATTTGAATAATGCTAGACTTAATCTCATATTGGGTAGCTTCTACTGGAGGTGCTTGAATGCATGGAGAGTAGGTATACGAGGATGGAGTGAAATATTCTCTCAATGAGCGTGAAGGATTAGCCTCACCAGGTGCAGCCATGTTTCTAACTCAGATAGTCCTAAGAGTCTTTTCTAATTCTTCGTCTAATGGTTGCAAGTCAGGTTTTAGTGATCGTCAACCTAACATACAACTAAAAGGTCTATGTAGGACTATTCTAGTCTATTAAGGATTATATATATATATATATATATATATATATATATATATATATATATATATATATATATATATATATATATATATATATATATATATATATATATTAAGAAGAGAAGAGAAGAGAGAAAAGAGTTCAAAAGAAGAGATCCTAAGAAGTCCTAAAACTAATAGAAGAATTAGTTGTGGTTAGATTTTAATTACAATCAAGTTAGCACGTAGTGGACTCTCTATCCTAAAGTTACCCTAGTTCTAGACAGCTTCTAACTGTAGTTAGCCTTTCAAGCCCTCCAAGTCGGAGCTTGACCAACCAACTGGCCAGATAAGTGTAAGGTCGGTGGGAGTCCTCCCGTTGCTTTCCTTAAACACCAATTAAATTGGCCAGGTCAGCGAATGGAACCAATTAAAAACCATCTTTCTTCGGGTCCAGTCGTCCTGCAAACCACTTGCCTAGACACCAACTAGCTGACCAAGTCTAACCTGGTTTAACTCTCAGGGTCACTTGTCTTAATGAGCTCGAAATCCTTAGGGGTCAACGTCTAATTAATTTTAGATTAAGGTCTAGGTTATGCAAATGTAAGGGAGTGATTTGTGGGCCAAAGAAGGGTGATCAAATCCCCATCTTATCTTAGTTAATGGGTTACGCCCTTAAAGTTAATTATGGAGATGCAATGCAAAGAAACAAGGTGTCCAATCAAGTTAGAAATTTTTATATTTGAGGTTATGCTATTTTAGTTAAGTGTTATGAAATATCAGTAGTTTTTTTTTTAATTTTTTTTAATTCAATTGTGCCAAGATCTCCGACAACGGTGTCAAAATTTGATGCGTAGTTGTTGATAGCACCAAAAATAACTCTACTCATTACGTAGGTAGGATGAGTCGAGATCGTACCGTCAAGGACCTTGAGCTAAGTTGAGATTGAAAAATAAAAGAAAGAAGCATTGTTTTGATTTAGAAAATAAATTATCTTAAAATTTATGTAATTAGAAAATAAAGAGCTCGAAAGTTTTGAATTAATTTTGCACTAGTAGAGTTGTATCTCTTTTTTTTTTAATTAAATAGATGTGATTAATCTTAGAAAAAATATCTATCTTTCCTCGACACATTCCATACCTGTAGATCATGACGCATCTCTAAAAAGTATTAGGTAAACAACTCTTCTTTCCTCGGCATGCCCCGTACCCGTAGATCACGGTGCGTCTCCAAAAAGTAAAAGTTATTCCTAATATTAATCTAATAGGAAAGCATAAATAAAAGCATATGAAAGAGAGCAAATAAAGAACTCATGATGATTTAAATAAAAAGCATAATCTTTATTGCATATAAAGAAATACAAGAAAGTTCAGAACAATAAACCCACTCTGTGTTGTTACAAAATTTCTTCTCCACTCTTAAGACTGCTAGCCTAGCTGCTCATGGAATAGTCCCTTTCCCTTCCTCTATGCAAGGCTCTAGAAGAATTTCTGGGCTCCCCCTTCAAATGAGAGTACAAAAGCCTTTTTATAGGTGTTAGGAGAGAGGAGTTTTACATGATTTTCAGATGTGGGACTAAAGAGAATACTAAGGATTAAAAGATGGATAGATGAGATGGAAAGATCACAAGCAGATAAAGAAAATACAAATTCTTCCTTTTGAAGTATTTCCAAGTATTATTTTTTTCTTTTAATTTTCAGATCCATCTGCTATCTGTTCGCCACTATGTCCGCGTGTCCGCAATGCCGTGCGAACCTGCCATGCTGCGCGAACCCACTATGCCACATGCCCGATGCCCGATGCTGCGCGATCGTGCCAACAAAAGCCGGCATCTCTATTTCACTTGAAACCCTACGCACCTGCATCTTGGATCGGACCCACCACGTTTGAACCAAGCCACTCGTCAGCTCCCACGCTCAAGCCTCGGGCCCACACCAAAATTCAAATCGCATGAAGCCCACCAAAAATGTGCCAGCCACACTCCTTTACGCTCCTTTTTGATTAGAAAATTATAAAAGAAAACTTTTATTTCTTTAAAATGATGCTTATATCCTTTTTAGGTTTCTTGCATAGTATCTTCATTTTCTATAATACCGTATGCATCCTTCTTTTATTTAAATTTTGTTTTAAGTCTAATTTTCTTCAAACTTGAGTCTTTTTGATCTGCGAATCAGACTCTTTGTATCGATGATCACCTTTTCTGTAAAACATAAAAAGAAGCATCAAATTTTTAATAAATAAAATAAATTAAATATAATTTTTTGCTTTAAATGACTTAAAGTAAGTGTTTATCAAACCTCTTCAACACCAGATCAATATACCTAGATTGGGACAAGCCAAGCATCTTTTTTGATTGATCCCTATAGATCTTTATACCAAGTATAAAGGATGACTCATCCAAATCTTTCATAAAAAACTTTTGTGATAGCCAAGTCTTGATCAATTGCATATCGGGATATCATTTCCAATGAGCAGTATGTCATCCACACACAAGATCAAGAAGACAATAATACTCCCACTATTCTTCTTGTATATGCAAGGTTTATCCATATTTTTGATGAAGCCAAACAATTTTACTGTCTTATCAAAACAGATGTTCCAGCTCCTCGATGCTTTTTTTAATCCATAAATGGATCTATTGAGCTTGCATACCTGATTTGCTCTCCCACTTGAGATAAATTTCTCTGGCTGAGTCATATAGACTTCTTCCTCAAGGTTTTCATTGAGAAAGACAGTCTTGACATCCATCTACCAGATCTCATAGTCATGGTATGCTGCTATAGCAAGCATTATCTGAATAAACTTGAGCATGGCTACCGATAAAAAAGTTTCTTCATAATCAACACTTTGCTTTTGTCTGAAACCTTTTGCCACCAGCCTGACCTTATAGGTCTCTATCTGGCCATTTGCTCCAATCTTCTTTTTGAAGACCCATTTGTAGTTTATTGGGATCACACCTTCAGGTGCGTCAATCAAAGTCCATACTTGGTTGACATATATGGAGTCCATTTCGGATTTCATGGCATTGAGCCACTTGTCAGAGTCACTACTCATGACAGCTTCCGAATAGGTCGTGGGATCATCATTCTCAATGATGTAGGTTGTATTATCATTCTCAATGATAAATCCATACCTGAGTGGTACATTATGCACTTTACTCAATCTTCGAAGAGGAGGTGTGTGAAGTGACTATGTCTCAACAATGGGCACATCTGGTTGAGAACTATTTGGTGAATCCTGGATGGATTGTAGGTTTGAACTTCCTTAAGTTCAACAGACCTCCCACTGCCTCCTTCATGGATAAACTCTTTCTTCAAAAAAATGATATGCTTACCAACAAACACCTTTTATTGAGCAGGGTTATAGAAGTAGTATCCTATACTCTCCTTGGGATAACCTACAAACCTGTATTTTTCTGATCTAGCATCTAACTTATATCCATCAATATTTTTCATATAAGCAGGGTAACCCCAAATCTTAAGATGCTTAAGATTGGATCTTTTCTCTTTCCATATTTTAGATGGAGTGCTAGAAATAGATTTGGAAAGTACTTTATTTAAGATATATACTACAACTTAGAGGGCATATCTCAAAAAGGATATCGAAAGATCCATGAAACACATCATGGATCACACCATATCTAATAAGGTATGATTCCTCCTTTTCATAATTTTATTTAATTATGGAGTATAAGGAGGGGTCCATTAAGAGAATATTCTATTTTATTTTAAATGATCGAGAAACTCATTAGACAAGTATTCTTCTCCTCGATCAGATCATAGAGCTTTAGTATTTTTACCAGTTTGTTTTTCAACCATTCTTTGATACTCTTTAAATTTGTCAAAAGATTCAGATTTGTATTTCATTAAATACACATATCCAAATCTAGACCTATCATCAGTAAACATGATGAAGTAAGAGTATCCACCTCTAGCTTGAGTCGACATTGGACCACATACATTAATGTGTACAAGATCCAATATATCACTCACCCTTTCTCCATGTCCAGTAAATGGAGTCTTAGTCATTTTTTTCATAAAGTAAGATTCATAAGTTCCATATGATTCATAATCATAAGGATCAAAAAAATTATCTTTGTATAACTTGTTAATCCTTGACTCATTTATATGACCAAATTGGTAGTGCCAGAGGTATGTAGCATTCACATCCTCTCTCTTTCTTTTCTTCATATTGTCAACATGAAGTACATTATAATTAAGTGAAAGAAATATAAGATCATTATCAATAAAAGTACTTCCATAATATTCATTAGAAAAGTAAATAGAACAACTATTGTTCTTTGTAATTATTTCAAAATCTTATTCCAATAATAATGGTACAGAAATAATATTTATAACAATATCAAGAATATAATAATAGATCTTCAGTTCTAAAATTTTGTTCGAAAGCAACTTTAAAACTCTAGTTCCAACGGCTTCAGCCTGAATGGACTCTCTACTAGTATCGAACAGCTTGAAGTCACCTTTATTCAGATTCCTTACTTTCTGCAGACTCTGCAATGATTTGCAAAGATGTGAACTACAGGTGGTATCCAAAACCCAAGAATATGAAAATGAAGTGCTTAATGATAAATTAGTTTGTATCATATACAAACTTTTAGCAATGTTTGTCAGTTTCACGATTGCAACGTACTTCTTGCAATTTCTCTTTCAGTGGCCCTCCTTGCCATAGTGATAGCAAGTACCTTTGGTGGAGACCTTCTTCATTTTTTTTTGGAGATGCTAGCCTTAGGGTTCATCTTTTTCTCAGAATCTCTCTTTGCCTTCTTCTTGCTGATCTTATCAATATGAAGGACCTAAGCCTTTTCATCTTTGAAATGGCTCTCTGCTGTTTTCAACATGTTCAACAGTTCAGGCAAGCTATGTTTAGTTTGTTCATATGATAATTAATAACAAACTGAGAAAAGAAGTCAGAGAGAGACTGCAGGATCAAATTTTGGCTCAGTTCACCATCCATGTCAAAATTCAACTGTCCTAGACGAGTGATCAAATCAATCATCTTTAGGACATGTGTTTGCACGGAAGTGCTTCAGTCATATGGGTATGAAACAACTACTTCAATATCTCATATCGAGCAGTCTAACTTTGTTCCCCATATAACTCCTTAAGATTAAGGAGAATAGAGGGAACGTCCATGTGCTCATATTGCCTCTAAAGTTCATTGCTCATGAGGCAAGCATGATGTATTTGACAGTCACACTGTCATCTCTCCATATCTTATATATGATCCTTTCTTCCTTGAAAGCATCTTTCTCAAGAGAATCTGAAACAGGTGTATCCAGAATGTAAGAGACTTTCTCCTGAGTAAGAATAATTCTCAAGTTTCTTAATCAGTCGACATAGTTGGGTCCAGTCAACTTGTTTGCATCTAAGATACCTCTAAGTGAAAGTGAGGATGCTATGTCTGTAGTTAATCTACAACATCAATAACATAATATAAGCAGACGACTCATGATGACATTCACAACTAGACTAAGACTTTTATCTAATTGTATCTCCCATTATTTTATCGAACTTCATACCCCTCAAATATGAAAATCGAGAAACATTCTAATATTTTTTAGTGGGGTTGAGATCCCTATTCCTCACAAACACAGCACAACAAGTATTCATGAGTTCAAGAGTAGGTAACTCTTTACCAATTGTACCTCTACAATTCTCAACATCTTTCTTTCTGACCTCTAGATCACATATAGCCTTGTGGATAGCACAACAAACTATAGTGTTCTAGTTAAGTTGACCCTTCAATCCATATGGTCATACTTAAACAATGCTGCCCTTATGGATAGCACAACAAAGCAACACTATTCAAATATACCATAAGCATCAATATGCACTTGATCAACATCAATCAATTTTTATAGTAAGCCTTGTGGATGGCACAATAAGCTCACTAAGATCTTGACATACTCTATTGATCAAGTTTGAAGGAAGGTCCTTGTAATGTCTATATCACTTAATCAATCCAAGTTCGAAATTCAATAAGATCAAACTGGCCAGATAAGTAGATGGGAGGCTCCCCATAGCTTTTCTAGACACCAACAAAGTTGGTCAGACCAGTATATGAACCTAATTAAAAAATCACTATTTATACTTTCTTCAACATCAATCGATCTTAAGAATTTGACTTTTGATTAAAAAGTGAATTTTGACATTATAACTTAATATAATTAAATGAGAGACTTTAAAATGATCTCGACACATCCAAATTATAAGCGCATAAAATGTATACTACAAATTATGCAAATTTGCATGCTTCAACTATTCATACTAGCAATTACATTATCATGCCAAAAATCATATAAGGGTATAATTGAAGTCATAACATATGACTAACAAATTCATATAGTATAACAACCCTAATCTAATTAGGCATGCATAACACCCTTATTTTCTATACATCGATTTAAGCAACATGCTATCATGATAATAAAATTTTAAATTACATAAATTTATAATTTTAATAATTAAAATTTAGAATCATGGTTCACTAAAAGTCAAAAATAATTTTTAAATTTCAAGAATCGAAGCTAAAAATAATACTACATTTTTAGCAGGATATGAACAAGAACGATTCAATGCTACTATATTGCACTTGTTTGATCGAATCAGACAAGAGTGGCTCTGATACCACTATTGAATTCTAACCATGCAGTAAAAAATAATTTTTAAAAATTTTAAAATTATACAAATCAGATATTTTATCACATAAAACTACAGAGCCAGAATTCAAACCCTAGAATCACCTTGCCGATATTGATCAAAGCAAAACCAAGTATGCATAGGGATAGAAATTTATACTTTTACAAAAATAAAAAAATGGCACATTGATGTTCTTCATGAGACTTCAAGGTAGAAGTCCTCCAATGGTAATCCATATGAAAGTTGGCCAAGGTCTTTTCCAATCGGTGTGTTGCCACAACCTTGTCTTCTTAGGAACACTATCAGCTTCGAACTTACGTCATGATCATGCCAAAACCCAGTTGCTTTCAATTTTGCTACTAGAAATGACACAAAGAAGATACTGTTCAGATGTCATATATCCTAAGATTTGATTTTTAGCTCCAACATATAGAAAAATCAAACCCTAGGGCACTCAAGCAATACTTGCTGAAAATCTCACCATCCTTCTTTCAACTTTTGCCACTCAAATTCTTTTTTTTTTTCAAAATTTTTCTAATTTTTTTTTTATATTTAACACATCCCTTCTCTTTGATTTTAGCCAAAAATCTTAATAGGAAACTATTTGGAGCATCCCCTATAAATAGGGGACCAAGGGATGTCACATGGGATGAAGGGGCACCAACCTTTGGCGCTCCAACTTCCCACCAAATAAATTCACCAAGTAAATTTTTAGCATTCTACATATTTATAGTAAAAGGACTCTTCCTTCTCTATGTGTAATAAAAAATTCAATTAATTTTGGCATCAAAACATAGGATATCTGGTTGGAAAATTATGACAACGCATAAAAATTAAGAGCCTTCTTTAAGGAGTCTTCCTTTCACACGCCAAAAATAAAGGGGGCAGCATTTATTTTATGTGTGGATTCTAGTGGACACAGAGGAGTCCTTCTTTCACTTGAAATTGATTCAAGTTGGATAAGGATCCAATCCAAATTGACCCAATCCCATTAGGTCAGAAGGCAATTGGTCTAGGTTAGGTCAAACAATTTGATCTAAACCAATTTAGGAACTTGGGTTAATACAATATGCTAGCACATCAAATTAATCCATAAAATTTATATTAAACTTAAATTAAATTATACTAAGACTAAATCTCAAAGTGTATGACCCATTGGATTCTAAATCTAGCCAGCAGTGGACTAAGACTTTTGACGTAACTCTAATCTGATGAGATTAGGTCACTCGGAGAGTCCTAATCAACTTGGACTCTTCCAAATTGACTCCAAAATTAAACTCTTTCAATTTTGATGAATCCACAAGTCAAGATTAATATCTAGCAACATGTCATGACTATCCAAAAAATTTAAAATTTTGATAAAAATTATCAAAATATCCTTCAATGATAAGTTTTCATATAATTCAATCTTTCAGTCAAACAATATTTCAGATGAGCTATGGGCATGAAAATATGTCAAATCTAATCACTTATCTTTATGTATCTCAATTAGAAGGTGATGATTCAGTTGATAATATATTAAAAAAAAATTTCTAATTATCATCCTGCTTTGGCCAAAGTCTTCCGAATCAATGACCTATGAGATCACATAGGATGTTCACTCTCCTTATAAGAGTAATTGATCCCTTATTGATCACACACAACCTTCATTTATTCTTCACCATATCCAAAACACCCCACATAAAGATCAGAGAATCAAGTTAGATAGTGAACCAAAATATGGATCCAAGTACATAAGATATCATAGTGACCTCAGGTCTAAGGATCACATACACAACTCCCACTAGAGAAACATCAGTTGACATATAAATAAGACTCTATCTGATATTCTCTCATAGGTCAATTCAATGAACTCATTCTCTAATGAGCACCCATATCTTTGTATTAGTATCACCACACAAGTGGTTGTGAGATCAACCACCCTTATTTCTGAAAATATATAGGACATGCCAGTCTTACCAGTATCATTGATCTCTGACTTAATATACTAATGACTAAGAATATTTTAGATTAGGACTATCGAAGAATTAGGTCTCGCTGGCGTGATCTCATCATGAACCTAAAATTATTGCCCAGACCTATGGGGTTCATTATAATCTTAAAAATAATAAGATGTAGCATATAATAAATCAAAAATACTTATTTTATTAATATAAATATTAATTTATATGAGTTTGGAAGATAAATTATAATAAATGCCCTATCACATCCCATATGTGATTGGCTTGCAAAAAATTATTCTTTCACAGCCCTCTTCAAGTTGAATTTTTTTTTTTAAGAAAAATTTAGCCTACTGAATCTGAACAAAGTCTAGATTGCAATCAACACTTGATCTCTTTCTTTGATCCTCTTCTTTTCTTCTTCTCTTACTTTTCTCCCTTTGAATTATGCTGCTACTAGCAGGTGAAAACCAGCACAAGGTAGATGCCCAAGTGCCCTTGGCATGGAGGAGAAGTATCACACCCATGGTATGGGGCATGTGGGACGTCGAGGGAGAAGAGAGGGAGAGAGGAAGAGAGGGTGTGGGCACTTCCTATGGGGCATGTGGGCTGTTGGTTGGATGCTCTAGGGACCTTAGGGAAGATCCCTTTAAATAGGCATGAGGTTTGAATTTTATTCAATCTTATAATTCAAGTCCTACTTGCATTAGATTTTCTAATAACTTAAGTTATTCAACTTACATTAGGAATCCTATTAGGTGCCAACTCTTGAAGCCCTTGCACCTATTATTTCACACCATCTTTTGCACCCAAGAGACACCCCATATGAAATTAAAAGGCCCTCTAGTCATGGGACATGCCCAACTTGATCCAATCAAGGTGGCACCCCATAATAACTATCAAGGAATATTAATTAGGGACCTGTACGCTAATTCAATTGATCCAAAATCTTAGACACCCAACAATTGGAGTCCAATGAATCTAATTTATTTAAGTTATTAGTAGGTAATTAAGTTTGAATTATCTTATCAAATAAGAAATCCAAACAGAAAGAAAAAATTGGATCCAACCATGTGCTAGCAAGGTTATCTTGAATCCAATCGGATTTTTCTAAATCCAATTGACACTTCATAAGCTCAATTGTTAATTTCAGGCTTAATCTCTTTGTTGTGTGATCCCATAAGTTTAATTCTATCTAGTAGTGAGATATACAATGATCTCTATCAAAGTATCATTGAAACTCTTTAATGGGTCGAAATAATTTCACTCTAACTCATCAAGGATTGTTGATCTAGAACAATCCTAGTAAGCTCTCACAATCCACAGTGACACCTAGCAGTATGTAGTGGCAACCCAATAGAATCAAAATAAACCTTAAGGTCTAGTTAACATATGATTCAGTCCCTCTATCATGAGTCCTGACTAGATGACAGGTCATGGATAAATCGTCAAACCTCAACATTAGTCATATGATAGATTCGATCAGCTCAAGTCTAATTATGATTTTTATGAAAACTCTTTTCCATCAATCACACTACTATAGTCATAGATTCTCAGACTTAGCCTTTCAAATTTTATAGGATTACTTCTCTCTATTAAGGTTGATAGATTCCATCTTGATGTGCACCCTACTCCTATAGTGGACTAACTGTTGCCAACATCCACTACATGGGCTCATTGAGAATCATTTTTATGTGTCAGTCAAACTCCAGCAGCCTCAAGTAGTAGTACAATCTTAGGTCAAAGGATCAGTTATACAACTATATGATCGAGATAATCACTAGTGAATGAATAAAAATTCAAGTGATCTCTCGTATAGTCACGCTCAGTACTAGTTGTTCTTTAACAACTACTCGCACTCATTGTCCAGTGTCTCTACACTGTAGACTAGAGACTCATCTAACCCAAAAGAAGTAATCTGTGTGTCGGTCTGTCCAAATCAATCTCTATCCTCATGATGATTCTATGATCGAATGTATTTAAAAATTAAATACATGTCTCTAATTCTTAACTCTTTGAGAATATATATCGAAAGCTAATTCCGTGGATGATTCAAGGACACATCACACTTGAATGAAAAATAAATTTGTCCTTTTATTGATCATATCAATATGTTAAGTACAAAATCATATCCTAGATTTATTACCATGTGTCAGCCATATTGACTTCTAGGATATACATCTAACAATCTCCCACTTGGACTAAAGCCAATTGGCCACAAATCTAAATCCCATCTTCTCAAGGTGGACTTTCATTTTCAGTTGGCTTAACTGCTTTGTCAGTGGGTCTGCCATGTTATCCACAGAGTCTACTCTTCGTACCTTGACATATTTTTTTTTTAAGGTAGTAGCATATGATATGATATCGCCGCTTGATGTGCTTTGATTTTTTATGAGACCTCGACTCTTTAGCAAGTGCTATGGCTCAATTGTTGTCGCAGTAGAGAGGTATGGCATCCAATGTCAAACCCCAAGTTTCACGATGAACTTCTTGAACCAAAAGCCTTCTTTTACAGCATCCAAAGCAGTGACATACTCAATCTCTATGATCGAATCTGCTATGATGGATTGCTTGAAACTCTTTCAGCTGACTGCACCATTATTACGAACGAACACTTATCTTGACATACACTTTCTATCATCAGAATCAGACATGAAGTCTGAATCAGTATACCCCTCAACTCACAACTCAGAATCTCCTCCAAAGACTAAGAACAAATCCTTAGTCCTTCTTAAGTACTTAAGGATATTCTTCATAGCTATCCAGTGCTCCTTGCTTGGATTCGACTGATACTTGCTCGTAACACTCATAGCAAGGATAATATCAGGTCAAGTACATTACGTGTCATATATGAGGCTTCCTATAATCGAGGCATAAGGAATCCTACTCATGTGTTGCACTTCCTCAGATGTGGTCGGACACATCATCTTGAAAAGATTAATACCATGCCTAAGAGGTAAAAGTCTTCTTTTAGAGTTTTTCATGCTGAACCTCTTCAGCACATTCTCTATATACAGCTTTTGTGACAGACCTAGCATCCATTTAGGTCTATCCCTATAGACCTTTATTTTAAAAATATAGGATGCTTTTCCTAGGTCTTTCATAGAGAATTTTTTAGACAACCATCTTTTAACCGTGGTCAGCATGAAAATATCATTTCCAATAAAAAGAATATCATCCATGTACAATACGAGGAATATTATTGCGCTTCCACTGACTCATTTATATACACATAATTTCTCTTCATTTTTAATGAAATCAAATGATTTGTTTGCTTCATCAAAATGATGATTCCAAGTTTAAGAAGCTTACTTTAATCCGTATATGGACCTTTGTAGCTTGCAGACTTTGTGATCACCATCATCAGATGTAAAATCTATAGGCTGCTTTATATAGATATCTTCCTCAAGATATCCATTTAGAAAAGTAATTTTTACATCCATCTGCCAGATTTCATAATCATAGTAAGCTGAACAGCAAGTAGAGTCCGGATGGATTTCAGCATGGCTATAGACGAGAAGGTTCCCTGATAGTCAATGCCCTGATGCTGACTGTAACCTTTAACCATAAGCCTAGCTTTATAGGTCTCTACCTTACCATCGGTATCTATTTTTCTTTTATAGATCCATTTACACCCAATGGATACAATATCCTCAGGTGGATCTACTAAGGTCTATACTTGGTTCGAGTGTTTCTTTTGTATTTCAAGCTCGAGCTTCTTAAGCTCCTCAATGTCCTTGATCACTGTCATACAGTACTCATAGACAAACTATCCTTTTCGTATCTTCAAGTTGAAGAATCTCTTGGACACTTCAAAGTGCGCAATATGACTCTGCTCACTATACAACTCTTGTAGGTGAGTTATCATAGTCCTGGCAGTGGGCATATGTTCATGCTGGCTTTGCAACACATTTGACATAGATGCCAGCACATAGCACTTGACCCGACTGTCTTCATCCATCCACTTTTCATAAGCAATCTTTTGCTCAGCAGTAGGATGGTTTGGTAACACTATAGATTCTTGGTCAAGTATATGACTTAACTTTTTTGAGATCAGGATAATTCTGAAGTTTCTGAGCCAGTCTTTGTAATTAGTTTCAATCAAATGATTAGTTTCAAAGATGTGGCTAGAGGGTTTGAGGTTGATATTGTTTAACTGTGAGAGTAAATATTCGACTTAAACTTTTGTACTTAATATTATATTTGCTTCTAGGGATTTTAAGATGCAAACAATGACTCACTAATTTTTTGGATCCCTCCACTCCTCAGGTGGGAAATAAAAATCCTAACATGATAAAAGATTTCTAGTGGGTGCTACGGTCCCACCGATGCCATGCACCTCACCTAACAGTTATTGGTAACATGTACACCGATGCATAGACAACTCTTTGCCCAGATGCTTCTCTAAGCATGTTACAGCGACTTGGTCTCTAAGTCATATGGGCTCACCTAACAGTTATTGACCACACTCCTTAGTTAAGCCCAACCCACCATTCACAAGCATGTGCAAGGTCGTCATTAGGTCCCTCACCTAACAGTTATTAGGCCCAATCCCATCCTTACCCTGAAGTAATTCTTTGCTAATAAAGTGGTTGCATGTTCTTGATGCAACTGAATCACTGTGACCAGCCGAGAACAATGAATGTCAGTAGCACGCCCGCACATCTACAATGGTGGAAGACCTATGAACTTAATATTATGTGACGGTTTAGGTTTAGGTCTGATCTAATTGGCATGGGCTAAACCAAACCACTAAGCAACCTTGTTCAAGATCCAGTCTTCCAAATTGGCTAGATAAATGGAGATCGGTGGGGTCCCCCCATTACTTTTCTTAGACATCAATAAATTGATCAGGTAAATGAATAGAACTATCATATCTCAATTACTTATCTTAGATCCCAATAGGTCAATTGGTCCAAATAGGTTAGCTTAAGTGAATCAGGCTCAAACCATTGAGCCAAATTAGGTCCCTAGGTTAATCAATTTTACATATGAGACTCAATCGATTCGATCAACAATAATTGCATGATCATTTAACTTAATTGATCTAATTTTAATCAACACTTGATTCAGTTCGATCAATTACTTAATCAAATTAGACCCATATGACTCAAATCAAAAATCTTAGATGCAAATCTATTACATGATCTAATTTTTAATTTTTTCATAACCAAAACCCTCATGCACAAACATAAATTTTAGATTTCAAAATCAAATTTTAGATCTAAATTCTTTACATGAAAGTAAGTTTTAAATAATAAAAATAATTTTTAGATTTAACATACAAATATATATCTTATATATGCATGTAAAATTTAGATCTACTACATGATGTCATATATCTTATATACTAATCATGGATCATATTAAAAGTAATTTTATAACCTTAAGCATGTAATTACGTATCTCATATATTAATTATAAATCAGGTTCTATAAAATTTTAAATTTATGCATGCATCTACATATCATGTGAACATGAACTAGAAATCATTCTAAATCAAAATTCAGATCTATGTATGCTTTCACATATCAACTATATATTCTAAAATCAAACCTAAAATTAAATTTTAGATTCAAAGATTAATCTATATATATCATATTTTAAGAAAAAATTAGATTTTGAAATTCTTTTTAAAATATATATGACAATATTAGCAATATGAAATCCATGGTTCTAATACCACTGTTGGAATTTGAGGTTTGGGCCATGCATATGTGTTTCAAAATTTTATTTTCTAAATATCATAGTGAAATATAAAATTAAAATATTTTTAATCTAAATCATGCATACATAAAAATATAAAATCACAAAGACCTAGTTTATGTGCTGAAATTGACATATGCTGAATTCAGATTGTGATCAAATTGCATACCTATTTCGCAATCTCTTTCTTCAAATCTAGATCTAAAAGAGAAGAAATTTTTTTTTAGATGTATAAGTATCTGACCTCTATGGGTATCTACTCGAGATCAATCTGAAACAGCCCTCTTCAAATTAAATTTTCTTCTCTAAGAAAATTCAACCTGCTGAATCTAAACAAAGCCTGGATCGCGATCCACACTTGATCTCTTTCTTTGATTTTTTTCTTCTCTTCTTCTCTTGCCTTTCTCTCTTTAAATTATGTTGCTACTAGCAGGTGAAAACCAGCACAAGGTGGATGCCCAAGTGCCCTTGACATGGCGGAGAAGTGGGACGCCCAAGGTGTGGGGCATGTGGAACGCCAAGGGAGAAGAGAGGGAGAGAGGAAGAGAGGGCATGAGCACTTCCTATGAGGTGTGTGGGCTACTGGTTAGATGCTCTATGGACCTTAGGAGAGATCTCTTTTAATAAGTATGAGGATTGAATCCTATTCAATCTCACAGTATAAGTCCTACTTACATTAGGTTTCCTAATAACTTAAGTTATTCAACTTACATTAAGATTCCTATTAGGTGCCAACTCTTGGAGCCCTTGCACCTATTATTTCACACCCTCTTTTGCACCCAAGGGACACCCCATATGAAATCAAAAGGCCCTCTAGTCATGGGACACATCCAACTTGATCCAATCAAGGTGGCACCCCATAATAACTATCAAGAAATATTAATTAGGGACTTGCACCCTAATTCAATTGATCCAAAATCTTAGACACCCAATATTTGGAGTCCAATGAATCTAATTTATTTAGGTTATTAGCAGGTAATTAAGTTTGAATTATCTTATCAAATAAAAAATCTAAATAGAAAGAGAAAATTAGATCCAACCATATGCTAGCAAGGTTATCTTGAACCGAATCGAGTTTCTTTAAATCTAATTAATACTTCATAAGCTCAATTGCTAATTCCAAGCCTAATTCCTTTATTGTGTGATCCTATAGATTTAATTCTATCTGGTAGTGAGATATACAATGATCTCTATCAAAGTATCATAAAAACTCTTTTCAATAGGTCGAAATAATTCTACTCTGACTCATCAAAGATTATCGATCTAGAGCAATCCTTGTGAGCTCTCACAATCCACTAGTGATGTCTAGCAGTATGTAGTGGTAATCCAGTAAAACTAAAATAAATCTCAAGGTGTAGTTAACATGTGATTCAGTCCCGACTAGATGGCAGGTCATGGATAAATCGTCAAATCTCAATATCAGTCATATGATAGATTCGATTAGCTCAAATCCAATTATGATTTCTATAAAAAAAAATTTCCATTAATCATACTACTATAGCCATAGATTCTCAGACTTAACCTTTCAAATCTCACAGGACTACTTCTCTTTATCAAGGTTGATAAATCCCATCTTGATGCGCACCTGACTCCTACAGTGGATCAACTATCACCAACATCCACTACAAGGGCTCATTGAGACCCATGTTTATATATTAGTCAAACTCTAGCAGTCTCACTGTGAGCAATAGTACAATCTTAGGTTAAAAAATCAGTCACACAACCACAGTATCGAAATAATCACTGACGAATGAATAAAAATTTAAGTGATCTCTCATATGGTCACGCTCAGTACTAGTTATTTTCTAACAACTATCCGCACTCGTCACCCAGTATCTCTACACTGTAGACTAGAGACTCATCTATCCCAAAGAAAATGATCTGTGTGTCTGTCTATCTGGATTGATCACCATCTTCATGATGATTCTATGATCAGAAGTATTTAAAAATTAAATACATATCTCTAATTCTCAACTCTTTGAGAATATGTATTGAAAGTTAATTCCATGGATGATTCAATGACACATCACACTTGAATAAAAAATAAACTTATCTTTTTATTGATCATATCAATATATTAAGTATAAAATAATATCCTAAATTTATTACAATGTATCAGTCATATTGGCTTCTAGGACATACATCTAACATTAGGACTAGGCTTGGTGAAGCTTGATGATTGAGGAACTGACTCTGATCCAAACCAACAGAATCAAAGTTGATTAGATCAAATTCAGAGCCCGATGTAAAGGCATCCTTGAGTAGATATAGTAGAGTATCATATCAATCGAATAGATACTTCAATTTTTGAGTTTGGGATAGAGATTTGATCTTCCATGTGGATGTCATACAGTGATCTAACTTTGAGAAGTGGTTTGGAGCCATTAAATCTAAAATAAAGTCTATGAAGATTGATAATGTATGGACATTCATTGATTCATCTGAAGGGATAAGACCCAAAGAGTGTAAGTGGATTTTAAATGGATAAGAGGTGCAGACAGAAAGGTGGAGACCTATTAATTCTGTCTGATTGTCAAGAATTTTATCAAAGTTATAGAGTTGACTATGATGAGATATTTTTTTTTGGCAATCCTCAAGTCTATTTGGATTGAATCAAGCTTCTCAGAGTTGGAACATATGTTTTGAATATATGACTTTGTTAAGAATGAAGCAGAATCCTGTACGTATAAATGGGCTAATAGTTCTGTAATAATATTTTTTATATTATTTATAGATAAAATTTTCTTAATCGAGAATGATATCCCTACATTACAGGTTGTCATCTCTGTTCTCTATAAAGGTATGGAAGGTTATGATAATTATCCTTAAGTATTTATGAAATACTAAGGACCAATGGCTCATTTATGGAGAATCTAACTTAAAATCTATGAAATATTGATTTCAGTTTCTAGTTGAATCGAAATGATAAAATTATGTCAGGTTATGTATTTATCCTAAAAGGAGGAGCGACATGCTGGAAAGATTTCATACAGTATTCAGTAGCCAGTTTTATTTGTGATACGGAGTTCTTTATGACATTTGATGCTGGTAAAGAAGTTGTTTGGTTGTGAAAGTTCATTAGCAAGCTTGGAGTGGCACCCTCTCTTGAAGGTCCAGTCCTTCTGTATTGACAGTAATACTGGAGCCATAGCTCTAGCTGAAGAACTAATATTCTATATGAGAACCAAACACTTTCTACATCGCTATCATCTTGTTCGATAAGATCGAAACAAAGTCGACCTTAGGAAGATTGATCGAAAGGAAAACTTGGCTGACCTATTGACTAGAGTGATCGGATCTAATGAGTTCAATGATCTAAAATAAAATATGGTTATTTGATACCGATCTGATTGGCTTTAGTCTAGAAATATCTTAAAGTCAATCATCTAGGTTGTAGATGATTGTGTTTCATGCATATATATAATTATAAAATGATAAATATTATCTGACAAATTTATCATAAGGAATATATCATCCTAAATAGAACTCATGAGTTATGATGAAGTCCTTAGAGCTACTTTCAAAATGATAAAGAAAGATTTATCGTGTGGTTCTTAAATCCTACTCACAATCAAATGATACAATTGTTACAAGGATGATAATTGTATCAAGTGTAGGTTATTGTGTGCTATATTAGTTGGTTATCCTCTTAACTAAGGTATGTGGTGACACGGGTATGGCAT
Organism: Elaeis guineensis; assembly: GCF_000442705.2. Lineage (NCBI taxonomy): Eukaryota > Viridiplantae > Streptophyta > Magnoliopsida > Arecales > Arecaceae > Elaeis > Elaeis guineensis. Next base: position 74,372,620 of record NC_025998.2, read on the forward strand.
ATGGGTGATATGTAAGAGTACATTTTACTAAGCATAACCACCTCCAGAGCACTCTGCTAACAAAGATTACTCTGATGGGATATGGGTATAAGTGTCCCTCTAACCTAAGGCTGCCTCGGTGACTTGTAAGCAATTCACTGTGCTTTAGTGTCAGATATCTGAAATTTTAATTCGATAATGAAAGATTTCTAGGTATAGTCAAGTACTTGTGAAGTCTGAGTGCGAGTCAAGATGAGATTGACCGCTTCAAGTAAAATTAGAGATGATTCATCATTGTGTTTCAATTCAGTAAAATTTTGGCCAAAGTAGTCTTAGTGAGGAGTCACAAAATTTTTAAGGTTGAGATACAATGTGGACCACTCATTCAGAGTTGACAGTTTAACCCTAAGTCATCCTTCAGCATCGAAAGTCAAAGTGATAAATTATGCGGTAACTATATACATATAGGTTTTAGAGTGTTGCTGGGCAAACATTCGGCCTATCCCAAATGTCAGATCACCATTGTTAGATGGTTACATCGATTGGTACAGAAATTATTCTTGTGCTACCAGCTTAGGTTCGAATATATGGGATCACACATATAGAAGTACCTATCTGATCAAATGGTTGATCGACGATTATGAATCGTTGAAGAATTTAATTATCAATGTGATTGATAATTAATCATATCCAAAAGTTGAAATAAATTTATTTATTAATAGTTGGTAAATTAGAAGAATAATTAATTAATAATTTGATTATTAATTGGCTCAATTTGATTGAGCAATGGAGATTGGATCAAATCTAATTGAATTAGATTCAGTTAGGTTAGCTTTGGATTGATTGGATGCAGCTCTATTGGATAACAAGACTTGTTCCAATTGATCTTAGGGATGCAAATCAAATTTTGAGTTAAAAATGATTCAGTTTAGTTTGATTTAGTCTTTGATTGAATCAAACCCTATTGGATAATAGGTTTGATTGGATCAAGCCCTATTATCAAATACTTTCATGAAAATATTAAAGAAAAATTTCAAAAATCAATCCTTGGATCAAAGAAATTTTAATCTAACTAATTCTCAATTAGATTGGGTCCTAATTGATTTTATAATCTAGCTAGGACCTGATTAGTTAGTTTGCTATAACTAATTCCTCAGTTAGTTAGGATTGGATCCAAAAATTAGTTAGAATTTAATCAAAATTCATAAGTCCTATTTGGAATAGGACTAAACCAACCCATTACCCATCTTATATTTAAGAGATCCCATGCCCCACTCCCTTTCACATTGAGGATTCATGTCCTAAATTCAGATGCCACACCCTCTTCTTGTCACCAAAAGAAAGGAGGGGGCGTCCAAGAGTTGGTTGCCCCAAAAGTCCCACATGCCAAGCCCGTCTTCTCCTCCCTTCTTGAAGGAATTTTGTGAGAGTTTAATTGTTGGTTCTTAGGCATCAAAGAGAGGCTCCTTTGCTAGTTTTACAATAAAAAATTGGAGAAGAAAAATTCTTTCCAAAGAGAGAAAGAGAAAGAAGAAGAAAGATCTTTTTTCTTACGTGCAGCCTTGGAGGAAAAGTTTTTTTTTTTTTTAATATAAAAATCAGATTAGATTTAATTTTTAACATGAGAATTTAGATAAAAAATATTAAAAAAATCTGGTTGGGTGTTGGAGGTTCCTAGGGCTCTAGATCAAAGAGAAAAAGGGAGAAGAAGAGAGAAGAACGGTTCTTCTCTTGGGTCTCTCTTTTAAGTTCTTCTAGAGCTTAGAATTTATTGTCCAGCTATGTAACCCAAGAGGGGGAGGGGTGAATTGGGTTTTTAAAATTTTAAAATTAATTTAGAACCACAAGGATTAAATAATACTAAGCAAGTTATATGTAATGAGTGATTTAAGCAAGGTGTAGCAATAAAATGCAAGAATGCAAGAAAGTAAATAAATTTAGGAAGAAAGCAAGTAAGTACACCACAAACAATCAAGATTTATAGTGGTTCGATGCCAACTTTGCACCTACATCCACTCTCCAAGCTCCTACTTGAGAATTCAAATCCACTAAATCATATTCAATAAGAATACAACATTGGTACCTTTGACTCTAGCAATCTTAAGCTAGAACACTTATTTTTTGAGTACAAACTAATCTAGTACAATCCAATTCAAGGTTCGGACCAATCTTTCCAAGTTTTGAAACCCTTCCAAAATTAAAGATCAAGACAAAACAGAGTATATGAGTTAATCACATAAAAATATAAATTTAGCTCCTTTAATGAGCAAATAAAACTTTAAATACACTTTACACAATATGAAGGAAGCTTTTTTGATTTTTCTCAAGGTGGTTGAAGATTTGAATGAGCTTTTGAGGGGTTGGTGAACTTGAATTGAAAGCTTCTTTTGCTTGAAGAGGTCCTTTTGCTTAGGACTAAAATGAATGCTTGAAAAATCTTACTTTTTACCTCCTTTAAGTGCCTTTATATCTTCAATGGATGCTAGAGATAAATCTGGACTGAAAATAGAGCCGTTGGAAATCATTAAAAAAATATTAAATAATACCAAAAAGAGCTGAAAACTAGCTGTTATGAAAGTTTCCGTCATAGGGGGGCGACTTATGGGGTTGACCTCTGCATAAGGGTCGACTCAGGGGGTCGACCTCTGGGTACAGAATAGAAACTGATTGTTCTGCAATTTTGGCTTGCACAGCAACAGAGGTCGACTCATGGGGTCATCCCCTTTAGGTGTGCCATCCAGAAATGATGTGCCGTTCAGCCCCTTTTGACAGGAGTCAATCCAGGAGATCGATCCAATTCTTTAAACTTGAATTTCTCTCAACATATCCATCCAAAAAGTATGAATTACCTCCAATCGATCAGAAATCTTCTATTCTTGCTCTTGAGGCTTTCAAATCAAAACTTGATAAAATTATGATTTTGCCTCTGAAATACAATAAATCTTTTTCCAAATCAAAATTATTAGTAATCCTCTCAAATATTTTGTAATCATCAAAATCAATTCAAGGAGCAACAATCTCCCCCTTTTTGATGATGATAAAATATTTGAGCAAAAGTAAAATATAACATATAACATATATAAAGTATTGATTAAGAATTTCAAATTTATGAAGATGCATTACTTAAATATTATAGCCAATTGTTTGAATAGTAAGCATCATGAGTAGTTTGAAGATTAGTTTTAAGAAAGCTTATAAGATTATTTTCTTTTGACAAATTTGCTTTGATAATTTTACTTATTGCTCGATTTTAGATAATTTTGCTTATTGCTTGATTTTATTTCTCTACTCTCTCTTTTTGACAACATCAATTAAGATCATTACTCTCACTTTTTAAGAAAAAAAAATGAAAGAGACTCCCCTTCACTATAGCAATCATAAAGGACATTTTAATTTGCTCATATAGAAAATATTGCCATTCATAATAAGCATTCTTCATAAAGGACATTACATCGCACATATAGGAGGCATTATTCATATCACAGAATTAAGATATTTCAATTGAGACCATTCAAAAAAAAAAAATCAATCTAAAGACATTCATATAAGATAAAAGCATATATATATATATCCAAAATATGACATGTGTGTCACAATACATATGAGTCAAATCAAAGTACATAGGCTATACAAAAATTATGGATAACAAAAAAAAGAAAAACAACTATCCATGAGTCAATCAGCCAACAATTACAAAGGCCATAAGCTAGAACCTAGACATAAAAAACTAACTATGCGAGATCTAATAGATGTCATGGCTCGAGGCATCAAAAGAATTAGAGATATGATGGGGAGACTCAGGATCAAAGCCACGGGCATGTCCTCAACCTTGTTTGCCTCAGCCACGGATAGAAGTACCGGCACGAGCAGAAGGGCGAGAAGATCCTGGAGCCTGAAAAGCTATGGACTGTGCTAGGAGAGAAAGTCTGATGGTGTCCAATTGTTCCACAGCTCTCGTCATGGACTGCATCAAGGCACCAATCTGAGTAGAGAGAGTCTCACTGGAGCCCCTGATCTCTCTCCTCAAAAAATTAAATCCACTCTGCAAAATGCCTTGAAGCCTAGCCGCCTCTGCAGACAGGTGGGAGACCTCCATGATGTCCTCTTGCGGCTGGAGATGGGCAAAGGCTAATACCTACCTCTACAAATCTAGAACTCTGTCTATCAGTCTCAGAACACATCCCTCAAGCTCCTCAAGTCGTACGAACTGAGCTATAAGCATCTGAAAGACAGTAGAGATATGAGAGATCAAGGTCTGATCTGAAACAGCCTGAGATATCATCCTCTGAGCAAAGCCTGAGGTGGCAAACTACTGAGATAAAATAGAAGCAACACGCTGGGACATCAACTCAATCTGATCGTCTGTAAGTCTGACCTCTGAAGGATCTACACTACTCTCAGACTGTGATACAGAAATATGCCTCCTCACTAACTCTGAGGGACCAGCCTTATGATCAGACACGAACTAAATATCAAGAGATATCCTATGATCACGAAAAGGTGAAGATGGTCCTTCCTTCTCTGCTCTCTCCTCAGCTCTCTCCTCAACACCCTTCGACCAACTGCCATCAGTCTTTGAGAAACCCATGCGGTACAGTGTGTGACGGTTGATGGTGTCAGAGTGTGATAACTTAGTGACTGCCTCCCCCTCAAAATAGACTCCGAACCTCCTAAAGATCAGGGTGAGTGCCATACCAAAAGGCAGGTGAGCCTTAGACCTATTTAGAGTTTCTCTCATGGCCTCAAACATCAGAGTAGGAAGGTTCAGGGGGGTCTCGATGATCACATAATACATGATGCATATGTCTCTACCAAATAAGAGGTCATGTCTGTCACTCCTAGGGACAAACAATTTGGTTACCATGTGATGTAAAAGCATCATCTCAATCAAAAAAAAAATTTCTTCTAATTTATTCAAGTTTTTAGTAAATGCCCTCCCTAAGATAGCACTTGATCCTTCTTTTTTGATTGGGAGCTCCATATGAGTATAGCCTTCATAAGTCAAGTGTAAGATTTGTCCCAAATACAATGGATCAAGAACAATATTAACCCCTTTCACCAAAGATTTTATTGTTCCATTGCAGTAACTCAAATTTAAGTAGAATTCTCTGACCAAATCAACATAAGTATTTTCTTTTAATAAACAGTAAAACTTCCATCCTTGATTTTTTATCTTTGATCCAATAGAGAATCCTTCTTTTTCAAAAAACTTAAAGTCTATATTCTTCCCAGGTTTCACTTTTTGATTGGAGAGAGGTATCTTGTTTGGATTGAGTGGGGACTGTGAAGAAGCTGGAGCCGGACCTGGAACTGGAGTTGGAGCAGAAGAGAGCTCGACTGTCATTCTTTTTCTGCACACATCTTCCTTTAACCCTCGAACAGATTTTCTTCTCTGCGGTAGCTTTGATTTGGGAGCCATTTTGGATAGGAGAGACTTGCAAATAGCTTGAGAGATTTGATGAGGGATAGAGTGAAAGGGATTTTAAGGAAAAGCAAAGATTTTGGAGTGATAGACGATCGATTTGGAAAAGAGGGTTTGAAGATAGGGTAAGCTCGAACCGTCCAAACGAAGAAGAAAGAGAAGAGAGATTTAAATCCTAAAGGGGCAATTTAAAGGAGAAAATCTGGTGAGAAGAGAGATTTTGAGATGAGAGTTGAGAGGGAGGTAATCTTGTTCGGTGGAATGGAGAAGATGAATAGCAAAGGGGTCGGCTCTTTGCAATCAGAGAAATCCCAATAAAATAGAGCCCGATGAGTTTTACTAAAAAATTACAAATTTACCCTAGGATCGACCTTGGGGGTCGGCTCATGGCAAAAAAAAATTAAAAAAGTGATGGAGAAATTTTAAAAAAGCTTAAAACTTGAAGGAAGGGTGTCTATTTGAGAGATTGATCATATGAAGGATAGTTTTGAGCTTTTAAGAAAAGAGAGATATGAATTTAGCTCAAAAATAAATTGGTTCAATAAATTTTTGATAAATTAAACTTAAAATTAGAAAAATACTCAAGCTGAAGGATCAAGGATTCCTAATTCTCTCCTAATTTCATAAAATCTATCTTCACTTAAGGCCTTGGTAAAGATGTCAGTCAATTATTTTTTAGTACATACATAATCAAGAATTATATCTTTATTTTAGACATATTCTCTTATGAAATGATGTCTAATTTTAATATGTTTTGATCTAAAATACTGAATTAGATTTTTAGTTAGATTAATAGTACTAGTGTTATCACATCTTATGGAAGTTTTATTGAGTTTGATGCCAAAGTTCTTAAGTTGTTGCTTAATCCATAAGATTTGAGCATAGCAACTTTCGACTATAATGTATTCGACCTCGACCGTAGACAGTGCCACCGAATTTTATTTCTTGCTAAACTAAGAAATAAGTTAACTCCTAGAAATTGGCAAGTTCCACTAGTACTTTTTCTATCTAACCTACATCCAGCAAAATCGATATCTGAATATCCTATTAAGTCAATTGATGAGTCCTTAGAATATCATAATCTTAGAGTTTGTGTACCTTTTAAATATTTAAAAAAAATTTTAACTGTATTTAAGTGTAATTCTTTTGGATTTGATTGAAAGTGAGTACATAGACAAACACTAAACATAATATCTGGTCTACTAGCAGTTAAATATAATAAAGAACCAATCATACCTTTATAAAATTTTGAGTCTACATTTTTACCTCCTTCATCCTTGTCAAGCTTACATGATGGGCTCATGGGGGTACCAATTGCTTTGGAGCACTCTATTCCAAATCTTTTGAGTAGTTCTTTTGTGTACTTGCTTTGGATGATGGAGATCCCTTCTTTTGTTTGTTTGATTTGGAGTCCGAGAAAGAATGTAAGTTCTCCTATCATGCTCATCTCGAACTTTTCCTGCATGAGCTTAGCAAAATCTTGACAAAGAGTTTCATTAGTAGACCTAAATATAATATTATCAACGTATATTTGTACAAGTAAGATATCATCATGATTTTTTTTAATGAAAAGGGTTGTATCTATATTTTCTCTTGAAAAACCATTGTTAAGTAAGAATTTACTTAACCTTTCATACCAAGCCCTAGGTGCTTGCTTTAAACCATATAAAGTTTTGTTTAATTTAAAAACATGATTAGAAAAAGTATGATTTTCAAAATCGAAGGGTTGTTCTACATATACTTCTTCAGTAATATAACCATTCAAAAAAGTACTTTTGACATCCATTTAGAATAACTTAAAATTCATAAAGCATGCATATGCAAGTAAAAGTCTAATTGCTTCTAATCTAGCAACAGGTGCAAAGGTCTCATCAAAATCAATTCTCTCATCTTGATTATAATCCTTTGCAACCAATCTAGCTTTATTCTTAATTATATTTTCATGTTCATCCAATTTATTCCTATATATCCATTTTATGCCAATTACTGGATAATTTATAGGTCTTGATACTAAAGTCCATACATTATTTCTTTCAAATTGATTAAGTTCTTCTTGCATTGCATTAATCCAATTATAGTCTTTTTCAGCTTCATCTATGATTTTAGGTTCAAAATGAAAAATAAATGCGAAATGATTGTATGCATCTCTAAGTGAAGAACGAGTTCTTACTCCATGTGTAAGATCATCAATGATTAGTTCTTTGGGATAATTGTGATCATACCTCCATTCTTTGGGTAGATCATTTGTATCTTGAGGTTGTTCTTGTTGTTCTTCACCTTCATCATCTTGTTTGTTTTCATGTTCTTCTTCATTTTGAATTGTTGAGTCTTTTAGGGTGAGCTCCTTCATCCCTTCTATAAGAGGATCTACATCATCAATACCTTCATTCTTTCTTGAAGGAAGATCATTAGTCTCATCAAAAACAACATGTATTGACTCCTCTACTACTAAAGTTCTTTTGTTGAAAACTCTAAAAGCTTTGCTAGAAGAGGAGTAACCAAGAAAAATAGCTTCATCGGATTTTACATCAAATTTTCTTAATCTCTCTTTACCATTGTTCAAAATAAAATATCGACAACCAAAAATATGAAAAAATATAATATTTAATTTTCTTTCTTTTCAAAGCTCATAAAATATTTTCTTTAGAATTGGTCTAATTAAATTATAATTTAAAATATAGCATGCCGTGTTAATTGATTCTGTCCAAAAGTATCTTGAGAGGTTGCTTTTATATAGCATGATACGGGCTATTTCTTCAAGGGTTTTATTTTTTTTTTCTACTATCTCATTTTGTTGGGGTGTGTCCTAAGTACTGAAAAATTATGGTCAATACCTTTTTTATCATAAAATTTTTCAAAATCTTAATTTTTAAATTCAGTTCCATGATCACTTCGAATATTTTAAATTAAAAAATCTTTTTTATTAGTAATTCTTCGATAAAATTTTGAGAACACATGAAAAATTTCATCCTTATGAGTCAAAAAGAAAATTCATGTAAAACAAGAAAAATCATCAATAATTATAAAGCCATAACATTTTTCATCTAAACTAGTAGTTCTAGTGGGTCCAAATAAATCTACGTGCAATAATTTTAATGGCCTAGAAGTTGAAACAATGATTTTAGATCAAACTTTTGTTTATTTACCCAGTTGGTATGCATAACAAATTCTATCTTTTTCAAAATTCAATTTAGTTAAACCGGTAGCCAATTCCTTTTTAATAAGTTTTGAAAGTGAATACATGCTAATATGTGCAAGCCTACGGTACCAAAGCCAACTAGTCTCATTAATTTTAGCATTCAAGGCTACTAGACATTGCATGTTTATCTTGAAAAAATCATTCAAATCTATCATATAAATATTACCATGTCTATACCCAACAAATTTAATGCCTTCATCATTGAGACTAGTTACTTTGTACCTTTTGTCATAAAATTGACTAATGCTTAAAAGATTATGTTTCAAACCATCTACTAATAAAATATTTTCAATATACTTGGAGGGAGTGATACCAATATTACCTATACCGATGATCTTTTCTTTGTCATTGTCTCCAAAGGTTACCATCCCTCCATCTTTTGCATCAAGTGTGATGAATTGAGATTCATCACCGGTCATGTGTCTTGAGCACTCACTATCAAGATACTATTTCTGATTTATTTCTTGAAATGTAAGACACACCTGCATACAAAAATCAAGTTTTGACTTTAGGTACCCAAATTTTCTTGGGTCCTTTTTGGTTAGTCACAATGGTTCTTTTTGAAACCCATATTTTCTTCATATTAGAATTTTTAGATTTGCTAGAGAAATATATATAGGATTTGTGTCCTTCTTTACCTCATTTAAAACAAATAATATTTGAAAACTTGTTGCTTAATGAGTTCACATAGATATTTTTTAAAAATTTTTATTTCTTTAAAGGATTGTAGCCAAGACCGACTTTATCATAAACGATCTTTTGATTATCAAGTATCATTTAAAGTTTATATGAACTTAGAGTGAACTTTTCTACCATAGGTTTTAACTTAGCAATTTTATTTTTTAAGTTCAGATTTTTTTGTGTTAAGATCAATTTTTTATTTGAAATTATCTCATTTTTCTTTAGTAAAGATTGATTCTTTGATTTCAATTCTTTGTTCTTTATCCCTAACTTCTTTAGCTCTCAACTAGATCATAAAATCTCTCTTGAAGTTCTTCAAAAATAAAATTATTAGGAGTTTCAGTATTTACTTTATTTTCATGTGCCATAAGGCACAAGTTGGCTTGTTCATATGACTCTTCTTCTTCGGAGCTTGACTCATCACTATCACTCCATATAGCCACCATAGCTTTTTTCTTGTACTTCTTGGGGCCCTTCTTAAGTTATAGACATTCGGACTTAAAGTTTCTCGGCTTCTTACATTCATAACAAATAAGAGACTGCTCCTTATCATTCACATTGCTATGCTCTCCTTTTGTAGGTGGCTTTTTCCTCACCCTTTATTTTTTTTCTTCAAGAATCTTTTAATCTTCCTAGTGATGAGGGCCATTTCTTCATCTTGCTCATCATTTTCTGTTTCATCAATTTTCTCATCGAGTTAAGCAGTGGATTTGAGGATGATTATCCTCTTCTTCTGGATATCTTCTTCTTGATGTTGTTTCATGCTTAGCTTGTGTGTTGTTGGTGCAAAAATCCACTTGCGCCGGAGAAGCTGGAGTTGGGGAAGTCACGGTCGCCGCCGGGACCTACAAAGGAAGTCTAAACCGGAGGTGGGGTTGCTCCGGCAAGACCCTCCGATGCTCAAGTCAGTTCTCTGCCTCAACAAGAATGGAGCGCTCGAACGGAGAATTTAGCAGAGTTTTTAGATAAAAAGATCAGAGCTTATAGAATAACGTATCTGGGGTTTCCCTTTTATAGACGGAGGGGGCAGCGGATTGACAGCGACGCCTGTAACCATCTGACAGACGGCTATCCAGAGTCAGGCGGAATTTGCTGCGAAGAGTAGTGGAGTAGACCCATGGCTATTGCTATGGCCTGCCACGTGGAGCCTATTGCAGGTAGTGGAGTGGCGTTCGTTGCTGCTAATTGCCAGGGAGTAGTGGAGTCACGCAGCACCCGCCGCAGGGAGTGGAGCAGAATCATGGTCGTTGATACAGCCTGTCAGAGAGTAATGGGGTCGCGTAGGGTCCGCCGCAGGGAGTGGAGCAGAATCATGGCCGTTGATACAGCCTGTCAGAGAGTAATAGGGTCGCGTAGGGTCCGCCGCAGGGAGTGGAGCAGAATCATGGCTGTTGATACAGCCTGTCAGAGAGTACAGATCCATCGGCTGAAGCTCGGCAGTGGTCGAAGCTGATGACGGAGTTCGGCTCTCGTGGGAGTCCGGGCGGAGTCCTCTGCAACTAAAGTCAGGTGGAAAGTCCGGCTCTCGTGGGAGTCCGGACGGATCTTACCGGCAATCAGAGTCAGCGATGGAGCCCGGCTCTTGTGGGAGTCCGGGCGGAGTCCTCCTTGCGGTTGAAGTTATCGTCGGAGTCTGGCTCCCGTAGGAGTCCGGACGAAGTCTGTCTGCAATCGTTGGAGTCGAGGACGAAGCTCGGCTCCCGTAGAAGTCCGGGCGGAGCCTTCCTGCAATTAAAGTTAAAGGTGAGGTCCGGCTCCCGTAGGAGTCCGGACGGGGCTTACCAGCAGTTGATGTTGAGGACGGAGCCCGACTCCCGTAGGAGTCCGGGCGGAGTCAACTTGAGGTTGGAGTTGTCGGCGGAGTCCGGCTCCCGTAGGAGTCCGGACGAAGTCTGTCTGCAGCCGTTGGAGTCGAGGATGAAGCCCGGCTCCCGTAGGAGTCCGGACGGGGCTTACCAGCAGTTAGAGTTAAAGATGAAGTCTGGCTCCCGTAGGAGTCCGGACGGGGCTTACCAGCAGTTGATGTTGAGGATGGAGCGTGGCTCCCGTAGGAGTCCGGGCGGAGTCAACTTGAGGTCGGAGTTGTCGGCGGAGTCTGGCTTTCGTAGGAGTCCGGACGAAGTCTGTCTGCAGCCGTTGGAGTCGAGGATGAAGCCCGGCTCCCGTAGGAGTCTGGACGGGGCTTACCAGCAGTTGATGTTGAGGACGGAGCCCGGCTCCCGTAGGAGCCCGGGCAGAGTTTTCCTGGAGCTGATTCTGCTGAGGGCTTCGGGTGTGGGTATCTCATACCCAACACCAGTCCCCCTACTTTCGAGTTCGAATTTCGAATGAAGAAAGTACAGAGAGATGGGCACAGCCGAAACCGTCCCCTCGAATCCTGCGCACCGTCGCTCCCAGATATTTTGGCATTAAATGTGTGCATATCGGAACTCTTTTTCTGGTTAAGGTGACCTGGAGAGTCTTTTCGGAACTCCCATCGAAATGCGATCCCAAGCGTCGCGCTACGAAAATCTGCGAACGGTCAATCCTTGATAGCGGTGAGGGGGACATGCAGAATACGTGGCATGCATCAGTTGGCCCAGGTACGCCCGCTGCCATAACTGCGCTAAGATTCGCTGGCTATTTAAACCCCCTACTCTCCCTTCAGGGTTTCATTCTGCCGAGAAGACGGCACCCTTCTTTCATCTGAGAGCCCAGCTACTCAGCTACTTCCTCCGCATCGGTCCTTGCCATCTTCAGCCCCCCAATTCTTCTCTAAGGGGTTCCCACGCCATGTCCTCTACCCCGGAGGCCATCCTTGAAGGGATGTCTAGGGCTTGGAGGAAGGCGAGGAGGAGAACAGTGGCCGGTGAGGATCCCCGTCGTTTCAAAGGGGGCTCAAGGAAGAATTCCTTCAACAACAGGGGTTTAATAACGGGGGCCGCTGGTAAAGTTATTCTGCTCGAGAACTTCGGAGTAGCAAGGCGGGGTGATACCGGTCAAGAGGGCAGAGCTGTCGTCGCAAGCTATGGCGGGATCCTTGATGCCGTCGGGGCCGAGGGACCAGAAGCGGTCGGCGTCGATGGTGGGGCAGTGGAATTTGTTGCGGGGATGGTGGAAGTAGCGCATGCCGACCTTGCCGGAGTATTTTGGGTGGCGGCTGTCGTGGAGCATTCGGAGATGGAGCATATCTTTGGCATCACCGTTGCCTCCAAGGCGACTCTGGCTCTTCTTGAAACAGGTCTTCGTCACTGCTGTCGTTGCCCTTACCGCCCCCGGGAATCTATCCCACCCTTTTCCCCCTAGGGTAGGGACTTCGGAGATGGAGCGAAGCGAGACAGGACGAGAGCTGATAGGTTCGTTACACGCACTGGAGAACGCGGCTGAGAAGGACAGAGACGGGAAGGTGTTCGCGAGGCTTGCAATGATGTATATCTTCTCTCTTTTTTTTCTTTTTTTTTTTTGACCCACCGGATCTTGTAACGCATATCTTATTAAATGAAAAGGAGATTTTGTTACCTTGTCTGCATCAAATAGTTGTCTGTCGAACTTCTTCATTTTCCTTTCCTCCTTCTTCCTCCTTTTCTTCTTTTCTTTTTCATGTCGTCCTAAGGTCATCGACGACCTCTTTTATTCGTGTAGGGTTGTTATTTGCCGAGCTCCTTTTCGACTTTTACGCTGTTCGAGGATGCCCGGTTGTCATTCCGTCAATGGCCGCAGGTTCGCTTGGGGCCATTCGGGCCCGGGGTCCCTCCTAGGGCTTGAATTCGGGGATCCGAGCCTTTGTCACCCTAAGGGAGTTGTCTTATTTTGCGCCGAAAGCTTCCTTGAAAGCTGGGACTCCCATCGGGAGTCCCAATCCTTGCCGTGATAGGGTTTTTATACCTCGGGCGCTGTTTGTTTTCCAATCGTCACTGTTGCAATCCATTGCCTTCCTTTTTCGCTTGGAGTTTTTCTCCGCTGAAGTCGAGGCGAAGTTCGGCTCCCGTGGGAGTCTGAACGGAGAATCCCTCTTGAAGCTGGAGTTGTGGGTGGAGCTCGGCTCCCGTAGGAGTCCGGACGAAGTCTTCCTTGGCGTCGTGGACAGAGCCCGGCTCCTGTAGGAGTCAGGGCGAAGTCTTCCTGCAATCGAGGTCATAGGCGAAGTCCGGCTCCCGTAAGAGTCCGGACAAGGCTTACCGGCAGTCGAGGTTGGTGATGGAGCCCGATTCCCGTAGGAGTCCGGGCGGAGTTGTCCTGTAGTCGATGTCGGTGATGGAGCCCGGCTCCTGTAGGAATCCGGGCGGAGCGTCATGTAGTCGAAGTCGCTTAAGCTAGGGCAAGATTTTCCTCTTGGGGAGCGCATATGGGCGTTGCAGGGCCTCTCCCCCCATCCGATCTAAATGAAACCGGGCCTTCGACCTTGCTCAAGTTAGGGCGAGGTTCTCCTCCTGTCCCTAACAGGGCTGTAGGGGCACATATGGTCGTTGTAAGGCCTCTCCCCCCATCCGGTCTAAGTGGAACCGGGCCTTCGACTTTGCTCAAGTTAGGGCGAGGTTCTCCTCCTGTCCCTAACCGGGCTGTGGGGACACATATGGGCGTTGTAAGGCCTCTCCCCCCATCCGATCTAAATGGAATCGGGCCTTCGACCTTGCTCAAGTTAGGGCGAGGTTCTCCTCCTGTCCCTAACAGGGCTGTGGGGGCACATATGGGCGTTGTAAGGCCTCTCCCCCCATCCGATCTAAGTGGAACCGGGCCTTCGACTTTGCTCAAGTTAGGGCGAGGTTCTCCTCCTGTCCCTAACAGGGCTGTGGGGGCACATATGGGCGTTGTAAGGCCTCTCCCTCCATCCGGTCTAAGTGGAACTGGGCCTTCGACTTTATGAGGTTGCCCTTTTGCTTTTGATACAGTTTGTTTGGATTGTCCAAAGACATATGGGTATGCAATTTTTGATTAAAATGAAGTTACTGGTAGTACATCCGTAAGTTTTCTGAGCTCCACGATCGTGGGAGGTCGGCTCCTCCGAGCTCCTTAAGATAATAAGTTCCGGGCCGGACTACTTCTTTGACCTCATAAGGTCCCTCCCAGTTTGGGGTGAGTTTCCCCCGGTCCTGAGGTTGCGAGACAGCAGCTCGTCGAAGCACTAGATCTCCTGCCTTAAAGGCTTTGTTCTTGACCCGGGCGTTGTAATATCGAGCAACTTTCTGTCTGTAGGCTGCCATTCGAACCTGAGCGATCTCCCATCTTTCTTCCAGTAGGTCGAGGTTGGCTCTAAGACTTTGTGAATTTTGGTGTTCGTCAAATGCCACAACTCGTGCCGACGGGAGTTTAAGCTCGATCGGGATGACGGCTTCCGTTCCGAAGGCTAAAGCAAAGGGGGTCTCCCCCGTGGGTAACCTTTGGGTAGTTCGATACGCCCATAGCACATGATAAAGCTCGTCCACTCAAGTTCCTTTTGCTTTTTCAAGCCTTGTCTTAATCCCCTGCAAAAGGGTTCTGTTAGTCACCTCAGCTTCGCCGTTCGCCTGAGGATGGGCTACTGATGTGAAGTTGTGGGAGATATTTAGATCTTCACAAAATTCGACGAATCTTGCTCCCGCGAATTACCGTCCATTATCAGTGATTAGGGTTCTAGGCAGACCGAACCTGTATACAATTGACTTCCAGACGAAATCTTGTACTTTCGCTTCTGTGATTTTTGCCAGTGGTTCGGCTTCAACCCATTTGGTGAAGTAGTCGATCGCTACAAGGAGAAACTTCCTTTGTCCAGACGCCATGGGAAAGGGGCCAAGGATGTCCATCCCCCATTGTGCAAAAGGCCATGGGGCA
Organism: Elaeis guineensis; assembly: GCF_000442705.2. NCBI lineage: Eukaryota > Viridiplantae > Streptophyta > Magnoliopsida > Arecales > Arecaceae > Elaeis > Elaeis guineensis. The sequence continues at coordinate 74,387,688 of NC_025998.2, forward strand.
CTCAAGGGTGTGAGCTCGGTGGCGGGCTGTCTCTGGACGTCGGCGTATCTCTGGCATCGATCATACTTTTTAACATATTCAATTGAATCATGATGCATCATTGGCCAGTAATATCCTTGGCGGAGTATCTTGTGGGATAAAGATCTAGCTCCCAAATGGTTTCCGCAAACTCCCTCATGTACTTCCCATAGGGCGTAGTCAGCTTCCGAGGGCCGGAGGCATCTTAAGAGGGGCAAGGAGTATGATCTTTTGTACAATTTGCCCTCATGAAGGATATATCGGGAGGCTTGATTTCGGAGCTTCCAAGCCTCCTTCGCATCCTGGGGGAGAACTCCATCTCTAAGATAGGTTATCAGCAGGTCGACCCAGTTGGGCTCGTGATCGATCTCCATTACGGGCCGCGATTCTTCTGTACTCGGATGTTTTAGAAAGTCAAAGAGGACGCCTTTGGGCAATTCGGCCGGAGCCGATGTCGCCAGCTTGGAGAGAAGATCGGCTCTGGTATTCTCCAGCCTTGGAATCTGCCTGATGTCTAAACTACTAAAGGCGGGGGTAAGCTCCTTTACCTTCTCAAGATATTTGGCCATACTGTCCTCCCGCGCTTCATAACTCCCGCTGACTTGTCCCACCACTAGTTGGGAGTCGCTGTGTACCCGGAGTTAACCTATTCCCAGCTCTTTGGCGATCCTTAATCCTGCGATCAGAGCTTCATATTCCGCTCCATTGTTTGTTGCGGGAAACTCGAAATGCAGAGCGTACTCTGCGATGACTCCCTCCGGGATGACCTAGATCAGGCCTGCACCCGTGCCTGCCATGTTGGAAGATCCGTCCACGTAGAGGGTCCAAAAGCAATCGGAGGGATTGGCTCCTTCGTTGGGGGAGTTCGGTTGAGACTTCAGGTCGTCAACTTTGCTTTGCTCAGGTTCGGCCTCCTTTGGGATGGTGCACTCTACTATGAAATCTGCCAATATTTGGGCCTTCACTGCTGGTCTAGGTCTGTAGTCGATGTCGAATTTCGTGAGCTCGATCGCTCATTTTGCCATTCTTTCGGAGGCGTCAGCCCGGTGCAAAACCGCCTTGATCGGTTGATCGGTGAGTAGCGTCAAGGTGTGCCCTTGAAAGTAGGGTCGGAGCCTCCGAGCTGCAACCAACAAGGCGTAGGTTAGTTTTTCTAATTTGGTGTACCTGGTCTCGGCGTCCCTCAGCGCGCAGCTAATGTAGTAGACCGATCGCTGGATTTTCATTTTTTCTTTGACAAGGACGGCCGCAAGGGCCATGGGAGAGACCGCCAAGTATAAAAATAGTTCCTCCCCAGGTTCAGGCTTTGCCAGCAGCGGGGGTGAGCTAAGGTAGTTTTTTAATTCTTCGAATGCCTGTTGGCATTCAGAGGTCCAACAGAAGTTCTTCGGCTGCTTGAGGGTTTAAAAGAAGGGCAAACATCGTTCGGCCGACCTCGCGATGAAGCGATTAAGAGCCGCTATCCTCCCTGTGAGGCACTGAACCTCCTTGATCGACTTTGGGGCGGTCATCTCTTGGATGGCGCAAATTTTCTCTGGATTGGCCTCAATCCCGCGCCCTGATACCATGAAGCCCAGGAACATTCTGGAGGTTACCCCAAAAGCGCATTTAGTTGGGTTTAGCTTCATTCTATACTTTCGAAGAGCGCCAAAGGTTTCCTCGAGGTCGGCGACATGATTTCTGGAAGACTTGCTTTTTACAAGCATATCGTCCACGTAGACCTCCATGTTTCGGCCGATCTGCTCTTTGAAGATTTTGTTCACCAGCCATTGGTAGGTTGCGCCCGTATTCTTGAGGCCGAATGGCATGACCCTGTAGCAGTAAAGGCCGCGATTAGTGATGAAAGCTGTCTTTTCTTCATCTTTCGATGCCATTCTAATTTGATTATAGCCGGAGAACGCATCCATAAAAGTGAGGAGCTCATGGCCTGAGGTAGCGTCCACCAGTTGGTCGATTCTGGGAAGGGGGTAGCTGTCCTTTGGACAAGCCTTATTCAGCTTTTTGAAGTCTATACACATCCTCCACTTGCCGTTTGCTTTCTTGACCGAAACAACATTGGAAATCCAATCAGGATAATTGACTTCCTTAAAGAATCCGGCCTTGAGAAGCTTATCCACTTCCTCGGCTATCGCCTTCTGCCTCTCAGGGGCATGACTCCGGATTTTTTCTTTTGTCGGTCGATGCTTTGGATCGACTGCCAGATGATACTCCATGACTTTCGTGTCAATCCCCGGCATGTCTGTCGAAACCCAAGCGAAAACGTCCGCATTCCTTCGGAGGAAATCAATAAGACGCGTCCGCACCTCCTCCCCCAGGTTGGAGCCAATCAACACCACATGCTCCGCGTTCCCATCATTCAGGGGAACTGGTACCAGATCTTCGATTGGGCCGCCCCTTTCTTCGGTGAGGTCGTCGCGAGCATCCAATCCATCGACGGGATAGGGGTTAGCCCGGTCGCTTCTTTGCAAGGCGATGTTGTAGCAATGTCTGGCCAGGGCTTGGTCTCCCCGGACCTCTCCGATCCCCTGGTTGGTGGGGAACTTCAATTTCAAATGGTAGGTTGAAACGACAGCTCTGAGAGCATTGAGGCCGGGTCGGCCAAGGATTGCATTGTAGGCGGATGGCGCCTTTACCACCAAGAAATTCACCAGAGCCCTGGACTGCTTTAGATACTGACCCGCGGCCACAGTCAAAGCTATCATTCCCTCCATCGGAATGGCGTCACCGGTAAACCCTATCAAGGGAGAGCAAATCGGTCTCAGATGACCGCCAAGAGCAGACATTCTTGAAAAGGCATCGTAGAACAAGATGTCGGCCGAACTTCCGTTGTCGACGAGAATGCGACGGACGTCGTAATTTGCTATATTCAAGGAAACTACGACCGCGTCGTTATGAGGAAATTGGACTCCCTGGGTATCTTCTTCGGTAAAGGTTATGGGTTCTTCAACTTTTTGCCGCTTGGGGGATGCAGCTGGTATGTTGGTCGCCTCCCGTCGGAATTCCCCCGAGATGGTATTGACGGAATCCGGCAGAGGTCGGTCATCCGACCACTCCTCATCGGCGACCATAGCCGGAGGTAGTTGTGCAAAGGCCTCGTGAGAAGGCATCAGATGAGGGAAGGAGGAGTGCGTGCCGGAAAAGATGGCCGAAAGTGGATCCGTTGAGCGCTCCTTTAAGAACAAGGGTACTGCGAAGACACAGCCCCTTCCTCTAGCGCCAATCCTGTTGGTGCAAAAATCCACTTGCACCGGAGAAGCTGGAGTTGGGGAAGTTGCGGTCGCCGTCGGGACCTGCAAAGGAAGTCTAAACCGGAGGTGGGGTTGCTCCGGCAAGACCCTCCGACGCTCAAGTCAGTTCTCTGCCTCAACAAGAATGGAGTGCTCGAACGGAGAATTTAGCAGAGTTTTTAGATAAAAAGATGAGAGCTTATAGAATAACGTATCTGGGGTTTCCCTTTTATAGACGGAGGGGGCAGCGGATTGACAGCGACGCCTGTAACCGTCTGGCAGACGGCTGTCCAGAGTCAGGCAAAATTTGCTGTGAAGAGTAGTGGAGTAGACCCGTGGCTATTGCTATGGCCTGCCACGTGGAGCCTGTTGCAGGTAGTGGAGCGGCGTCCGTTGCCGCTAATTGCCAGGGAGTAGTGGAGTCACGCAGCACCCATCGCAGGGAGTGGAGCAGAATCATGGCCGTTGATACAGCCTGTCAGAGAGTAATGGGGTCGCGTAGGGTCCGCCGCAGGGAGTGGAGCAGAATCATGGCCGTTGATACAGCCTGTCAGAGAGTAATGGGGTCGCGTAGGGTCCGCCGCAGGGAGTGGAGCAGAATCATGGCCGTTGATACAGCCTGTCAGAGAGTGCAGATCCATCGGCTGAAGCTCGGCAGTGGTCGGAGCTGATGACGGAGTTCGGCTCCCGTGGGAGTCCGAGCGGAGTCCTCTGCAACTAAAGTCAGGTGGAAAGTCTGGCTCCCGTGGGAGTCCGGACGGATCTTACCTGCAATCGGAGTCAGCGACGGAGCCCGACTCATGTGGGAGTCCGGGTGGAGTCCTCCTTGCGGTTGAAGTTGTCATCGGAGTCCGGCTCCCGTAGGAGTCCGGACGAAGTCTGTCTGCAATCGTTGGAGTCGAGGACGAAGCTCGGCTCCCGTAGAAGTCCGGGCGAAGCCTTCCTGCAATTAAAGTTAAAGGCGAGGTCCGGCTCCCGTAGGAGTCCGGACGGGGCTTACCAGCAGTTGATGTTGAGGATGGAGCCCGGCTCCCGTAGGAGTTCGGGCGGAGTCAACTTGAGGTTGGAGTTGTCGGCGGAGTCCGGCTCCCGTAGGAGTCCGGACGAAGTCTGTCTGCAGCCGTTGGAGTCGAGGACGAAGCCCGGCTCCCGTAGGAGTCTGGACGGGGCTTACCAGCAGTTAGAGTTAAAGACGAAGTCCGGCTCCCGTAGGAGTCCGGACGGGGCTTACCAGCAGTTGATGTTGAGGACGGAGCCCGGCTCCCGTAGGAGTCCGGGCGGAGTCAACTTGAGGTCGGAGTTGTCGGTGGAGTCCAGCTCCCGTAGGAGTCCGGACGAAGTCTGTCTGCAGCCGTTGGAGTCGAGGATGAAGCCCGGCTCCCGTAGGAGTCCGGACGGGGCTTACCAGTAGTTGATGTAGAGGATGGAGCCCGGCTCCCGTAGGAGCCCGGGCGGAGTTTTTCTGGAGCTGATTCTGCTGAGGGCTTCGGCTGTGGGTATCTCATACCCAACATGTGTCATTAGCGATCCTAGAAGCTCCTCCAAGGGTAAAACATTCAGATCTTTGGCTTCTTAGATTGCGGTCACTTTGGCCTCCCACGTCTTTGGTAAAGACCTAAGAATCTTTCTCACAAGATCACTGTTAGAGTAAGACTTACCAAGACTTTTTAGATCATTAATAATATCCGTAAAATGAGTAAATATTTCAGTTATTGATTCTTCATGCTCCATTTTAAAGAGTTCATATTTATGCACAAGCATGTTAATTTTTGATTCCTTAACTTGATTAGTTTCTTCATGTGTTACTTCTAATCTATCCCATATTTCCTTAGCCGACATGCTAGTTGAAATACGATTAAATTTATTAGCATCTAAAGCATAATATAAAATATTCATGGCTTTGGCATTGAGTTGAGCCATTTTCTTGTCAATCTCATCCCATTCTCTTTCAGGTTTGGTTGATTCTACACCATCAATTATCTTAATGGGTATGTGTGGTCCATTAACTATGATACTCCACATATCATAGTCAAGTGCTTGGATAAAGATTTTCATCCGAACTTTTCAATAGGTGTAGTTTAATCCATTGAAAAGTGGAGGTCGGTTTATGGACTGCCCCTCGACTAGTGAAGCACCAACTTGAGTTGCCATAGATCTTTGGCTCTTTGATGGTTAAATAAAAAAAAAACTAGAGCATTGAGCTCTGATACCACTTGTTGCCCAACTATACAACCCAAGAGGGGGGGGGTGAATTGGGTTTTTAAAATTTTAAAGTTAATTTAGAACTACAATGATTAAGTAATACTAAGCAAGTTATATGTAGTTAGTGATTTAAGCAAGGTGTAGCAATAAGATACAAGAATGTAAGAAAGTAAATAAATTTAGGAAGAGAGCAAGTAAGCACACCACAAACAATCAAAATTTATAGTGGTTCGGTGCCAACCTTGCATCTACATCCACTCCTCAAGCTCCTATTTGAAAATTCAAATCTACTAAATCGTATTCAACAAGAATACAATGTCGGTACCTCCGACTCTAGCTATCTCAAGCTAGAACACTTATTTTTTGGGTACAAACCAACCCAATATAATCTGATTTAAGATTCGGATCAATCTTTTTAAGTTTTGAAATCCTTCCAAAACTAAAGATCAAGACAAAACAGAGTATATAAGTTAATCACATGAAAATATAAATTTAGCTCCTAATGAGCAAATAAAACTTTAAATACACTTTACACAACATGAAGGAAGCTTTTTTGATTTCTCTCAAGGTAGTTGAAGACTTGAATGAGCTCTTGAGGGGTTGGTGAACTTGAATTGAAAGCTTCTTTTGCTTGAAGAGGTCTTTTTGCTTAGGCTGAAATGAATGCTTGAAAAATCTTGCTTTTTACCTCCTTTAAGTACCTTTATATCTTCAATGGATGCTAGAGATAAATTTAGGCTAAAAATAAAGCCGTTGAACATCATTAAAAGAGCATTAAATACTGTCAAAAAGAGCTGAAAACTAGCCGTTACGAAAGTTTTCGTCATAAGGGTCAACTCATGGGGTTGACCTCTGCATAGGGGTCGACTCATGGGGTCCTCTATGGCATAGAACAGAAACTAACTATTCTGCAACTTTGGCTTGCACAATAACAAAGGTTGACTCATGGGTTCGTCCCCTTTGGATGTGCCAGCCAGAAATGGCATGCCATTCAACCCCTTTTGACAGGAGTCGACCTAGGGGATCGACCCAATTCTTTAAACTTGAATTTCTCTCAACATATCTATCCAAAAAGTATGAAATTATCTCCAATAGATCACAAATCTTCTATTTTTGCTCTTGAGGCTTTCGAATCAGAACTTGATAAAATTATAATTTTGTCCCTGAAATACAATAAATCTTTTTTCAAGCCAAAATCATTAGTAATCTCCTCAAATATTTTGTAATCATCAAAATCAATTCAAGGAGCAATAGAATTTTATTTTATTTTCTGTATGAAAAATTAGATTAGATATAATTTTTATCATAAAAAATTAGAGAAGAAAAGTTCTTCTTAAAGGTGCAAAAAGAAGAAAGAAAGATTTTCTCTTGTGCATGAAAGAATTGAGAAGAAAGGGTTCTTCTCTTGTTCTCTATCATAGAGATCTGATGTGTGCATCTAGGAAGAAAAGGAGAGGGCTTCCTTATTCTTCATCTTCTTTATTGTTCTCTTAGATCAGCCAATAGCATGGTGTCTTCGCAAGCTAGCATGTTCGGCAAGATCGATCAGCACAAGGGCTTCGTGTGGATATCCGTAGAGATCGAACGTGTGTGCGACTGCTGAGCATCATGAAGAACCAACTACCACAGACTTCAGATGCAGTGATCTGCTACCCACACTCAGGGATAGAGTTTTGAACTCAATTCATATTTAGATATGATCTAAATATAATTCAGATATGATCTGATTTAATATAGATGTGATCTATGTTTGCTATATTTTAGATTCTAAATTTATATACATACATATTAGTTTATGTCATAGATTCTATATGATAGTTTTAGATTTGATCTATACATACATTATAGATTAAATTATTTAATCTTTGTATATTTTATTGTAAAATTTTAAAAATGCATATACAAAACCATCATGCTTAAAATAAGTCTTTTGCCTTTCCATATTTCATATGGAGTAATAGTGACAGACTTAGATGGTACTCTATTTAAAACATCAGTAATTTTGAGAGCATATCCCCAAAATGAAATAGGAAGGATCGTAAAGTATATTATGGACTGCACCATATCCAATAAGGTACGATTTCTTTTTTCGGCTATACTATTTAACTGTGGTGTGTAAGGAGGGGTCCATTCAGAGAGAATATCATTTTTCTTCAAATAATCAAGAAACTCACTGGGTAACTCTTCTACTTCTCGATCAGATCTAAGGACTTTGATACTCTTCCCAATTTATTTCTCAACCATCTTTTGATACTCTTTAAATTTTTCAAAAACTTCGAATTTATGTTTCATAAGATACACATATCCAAACCTTGATAGGTCATTAGTAAATATGATAAAATAAGAGTATCCACCCCTAACTTGAGTTGTTATAGGCCCACAAACATCTAAATGTATAAGGCCTAACAATTCACTAGCCCTTTTTTCATGTCCAGTGAATGGAAATTGGTCATCTTTCCTATGAGGCATAATTCACAAGTTCCTAACGATGAAAATCATTAGAATCAAAGAACTCATCTTTGATTAACTTGTTAATTCTTGACTCACTGATATGACTAAGTTGGCAATGCTAGAGATATATCATGTTATCATTTTTCTCTCTTCCTTTTCTTATTTTTATCCATCATAAAAACATTATCATTAAGTGGAAGCATAAAGAGATCATTATCCACATATGCTTTCCCAATAAACTCATTAGATAGAAAAATAGAGCAACTATTGCTCTTCATCTTTATTTCATAATCATGTCTTAATAATATTGGTATAGAAATAATATTTCTAATTACATTGGGCATATAATAACAATCACTTAATACCAATAGTTTTGCCCGTAGATATAGACAAATAAAAGGTTCCAACTGCTTCTGCTTGAATGGATTCTCCATTAGCTCCATGCAGCACGAAGTCACCTTCCTTCAAACTTCTAATTTTTTGCAGGCCCTGCAATGACTTGCATATATGAGACCTACAAGCGGTATCTAATACCCATGAATTAGAAGTTGGAGCACTTAATGAAAAAGTAGTTTGTATCATATACAAACCTTTAGATGCTCTACCGGCATCTGGCTTCACACTTGCAAGATAACTCTTGCAATCTTTCTTCCAGTGTCCCTGCTTGCCGCAGTGAAAGCAGATACCATCTTTGAAGACCTTCTTCGCCTTCTTGCTCTTGAAGTTGCTACCTTTAGGATTCAGCCTTTTATTTTTATCTAAACCCTTATCCCTTGCCATCTTCTTCTTTTTATCCACTAGAAGAAGATTAGCTTTGTCACTCTTGAAGTGACTCTCAGCTATTTGTAACATGTTTAGCAGCTTTGGTACAATGGTATTCAGTTTGTTCATATGGTAATTAATAACAAACTGTGAGAAGGATTCGGGTAGTGATTACAGGATCAAGTCCTGAGAGAGTTCTCCATCCATAAACAAACCCTAATTGACTTAATCGAGTGATTAAGTCAATCATTTTCAAAACATCAGCTTGTACAGGTGATCCTTCACTCATCCTTATACGAAACAACTACTTCGATATTCATATCGAGCAATTCTACTTTCCTCTCCATACAACTCTTTTAAGTTGAGAAGTATGGACTGAGGGTCCATGCCATCATATTACCTCGGCAGTTCATTGCTCATCGAGGCCAACATAATACATTAATAGTTGTGCTATCATTCTGCCATATCCTGTATGTGGCCTTTTCCTCCTCCATAGCATCTTCTCTAATCGGTCCTAGATCAGGAGTGTCGAGGATATAGGAGACTTTCTCCTGAGTAAGCACAATCCTCAAATTTTTCAATTAGTCCACAAAGTTGGGACTGGTTAGTTTATTTGTGTCCAATATACCACGCAGTGACAATGAAGATGCCATTTATGCAAAAGTATTCTATATTAAATAAAGATCAACATATAAACAAACACTTATAATGACAAGCACAATTAGAAGAGGACTTAAATCTAATTGTGTCACCCACTATTTTATCACATCCACCATAACCCTCATATATGACACGCGAGAAATATTAACTTGATTTCTATATGGGGGTTGAGATCCCTATTCCCCATAAATATCTTGTGGTTACACAACAAACATTCATGAGTTCAAGAGTAGGAACACACCCTTTTCAATTGCATCCATGCTATTCTCAACATAATACTTACCTCTAGCACACTTATAGCCTTGTGGTTGCACAACAAACTATAGTGTCTAGTTAAGTTTGACCCTTCATTTCTTTATGACTATATTACAATAATGTTGCCCTTGTGGTTGCACAACAAAGCAACATATCTAGATATGCCATGAGCATTTAAATGCACCAAGACATATTTTACATCAATCCCCATAGTATAGTCTTATGGTTACACAACAAACTTATTATGGTTCTTGACATAAAATTGCCTTAGCATGAAGGAAGGCTTTCATGTAGTGAACCAAATATTAGGACTTTTCAATTTCTTAATCGTTTAACCATATTGGCTAGGTAAGTAGATGGGGTCTCCCTATTGCATTCCTTAGACATCAATAAATTGGTCAGATCAGTCAACGGAACCAATTAAAGAATCATGTATAGCACTTTTTAGACACCAATTGATCAATTAATCAAGAATTGGTGAACCCATAGTTGTTATCACTACAACTAAATATGATTTTTATGAGAGTTTTCTAGTCTCATGCACATTCCAATCATATAGCATTTATACTATAATCATAGCATTCATATGATGCATAGAATGTTAAGCATGTCAGAATGTTCATATGATAAATAATTTATGACATATAAACAAGCTGTATATTATATCATCACTCTAGGACAACCATATACCACATAATGGACATCCACCACTATGCCAGGGCAACCTTACAGAATGATAAATATCATGTATAAATTCATATGTGATAATGATATAATTATCACAACAATTCATAGTATTAAAACATATAAAATATTGTACTTGACACAGCATTTCAAATTTAGGGTCTAATTTGCATAATACATGAGTATATATTAAAACCCTGGATCATGGAGCCAATAATATAATTTGATTGAACCAAATTATCACATATGATACCACTATTAGGTTGGATTCCAAAATATTTATAAATATTTATAGATGGTGGCTCTGATACCACTATTAGGTTCTGATCATGCAGTGGAAGGTTGGATTTCAAAAATATTTATGAAATCTTATAATACTCGAAACCCTAAACCCTATAGGACCCTTTGATGCATTCAACCAAATTATTAAACTATGATAAAATGAAGCATATAATTTATAAATATCTCAATCACTATTTTCAATATCTTCATAAGGTACACAAGTGTATACCCTCCAATGGTGATCCATACAGAAATTGACTTAAAGAGATGCTCTTTCTGAACACAATTGCCGGACCCGAGTTGATCCTGACTCGATCGGTTTGGTCGAACCACTTCTCGAACCTAACTTGGACCACTTTTTGACCTCTTGACAACTTGGCTAGACCTCTTAAGACCCTCTTAAGCCTTGTCCTAAACCTAATTAGGCTTAGAATAGGCTAGATAGGCTAGATAGGCTAGTCCAAAGAGAACTAGTGGTAAGAGAGAGGAGGAGAGGAATCCTGTCCTAACCAAGACAAGAGAGCATGTAAGACTTGAATGGCCTCCTCAAATCTACCGACCCCTATTTATATATGAAGAGGGGGCGTGTGAAGCACCTTCCTATGAATTTCAACTGCCATATGATAAGTTTTATCATAACCAAAAGACTTATATGATAGCATCTCTTGAAATGAAACACCGCTTCACAGCTTATCTCACACGTGCACCCACAAAAAGAAGTCTTTCGATATCTCAATTTAAATCAGAAAAATTCCATATTTTGCCACATGTAGGAGGGCTTTCTCTGATTTATATCACCAAAAGAAACCCCTAAGAAGCATTTTTATTTCTCCATTAAAAATAGATAGACGCAAGTGCCTCTTTCGGACATCTTCACGCACGCATGCTGCTTTCCTTCCTCTTCCACGCCATATGAGACCATCAAACACCTTAAAACCTGTGCTAGGATGATAGAGGGTTTGATGAGGTGCCACATGGGTCTTAAACCAAATTAAGAAGGACTCTCCACGTTCCTTCACGCCAAAAAGAAGTCACCGAACCAAAAATTCTGTGCCAAGTTAGGTAAGATTACATATCTCTTTGGACTCTATTTTTTTTGACACCTCTTTGGCCAAGTGGCACCATCTGATGAATGCCCACATCAGAGATGAACCAAAATTAATTCTCAATTAATTTGGTTCACAATCCAAATCAGATTCGAACCCATATTGACCAAAATAGGAGCTAGGGTTTGCCAACAAGTACTAGCTTGTCAATTAGCCACCCAATTTGGATATAATGATCCATAAATTGATTCAAATAAAATCCTTGATCTATTCTTTAATGTGTTTAACCCATTGAGCTCCATACCTAGCTAGTAGTAGGTCCAGATATATATTGACCTAATTTGATTAAACTCCATCTAATCGATTTAGGTCAAATTCATATAGATTCGAATTGTCAAATTAGAATCTTCTCTAACTGATTCATGAATTAATCTCTTTAATTCATGAAAACTTATAAAATATGATTGACATCTAACAATATATCATGCCTATCCAGAAGATGTAGAATATTCTAGTAAAAATATCAAAAATATCCTTCAGTGGTGAGTTACCATGCAATTCAATCCTTCGATCATCTTTCATCCTGAATAAGTAATGGATATGAAAAAATGTCAAACTCTAATACTTATTCAAATAAATCTCAATTCACTAATAATGACTCAACCTATGAAATATTAGAAATCATTTCTAATTTTCATCATGCTTTGATCAAAGATTTTTTGAGTACCATATACACTACTCCCACTAAAGAATCATCTTTTGACATGTAAGTAAGACTTCCATAAGATATAATTCTCATGACAAATCACTTCAGTGAACCATTTTCTATGAGCACCCACATCCTTATATTAGTATCTCCACACAAGTGATTGTGAGATCAATCACCCTCTCCATCGAGCATACATAGGATGTGCCAGTCTATCCGGTATCATTGATCTCCGACTCAATGATCCTATGACTGAAAAGATTTTAGATTAAAATTTTAGGTCTCACTGGTATGATTTAATCATCATCCTAAAATCATTTCTCTAATCAATGAGATTCATCATAATTTTAATCAATGCATAGCATATGATGAAACAAAATATCTCAATTTATTCATAATAAAATATGTCAATTACACAAGTATGGAAGATAAAGCAGATTAATCCTTTTACATATGCCATAAGATAGGCTTGTAGAGCATTAACTCTTTCAATCTCCCACTCGCATTAAAGCCAATTACCTTTATTTAATTTCCATACAATCAAGACGACGATCTAACATTTGCTGTGACAGGTCTCTATGTTGGAACCAGATCTAGAATTTCAGGATTAGATCTTGAAATATTTTTAAGATCAGGCAGCGAAAGACTAAAAAAAATTAAAATTTATCTTATAAAATTAGAGAATCCTTAGCTAAGATCCTATTACATGATTATACATGGCATTAATCAAAAATTAAAATATGAAGAGAAAGAACTACATGTTGATCATATCAACATATTTCTATTACATCTAATATAATAAAAATATAGATCAGATCTATTACCTTGCAAGTTAGATGTTCTAACTTTGTTGATCCGAACTTGAGGATTATGTTATGAGCTATAACATACATCCGACTCTAGGAGTCGTCCACACAGCCCACGAATCACGATCAGAACTAATCCAAAAAATCAGCATACTATGCTAGTATGCGCTAATCTCCTTGATGGTCGATCAGAGCCTCCTTCTTTTGATTAGGACTCATCCAAAGATAAAAAGTAGAAGAAAGAGTTTAGATCTGAGACACTCTCAGAAAACTCAGATGGAGGAAGGAAGAGGTGAACACAGCAACCCAAGAAGAAGACCTCTCTTTTCTCTTTGCTCTCACCTAGACACCTAGTCTTGTTGTCTATTGTATCTCCATGCCCCAACCTTATTTCTCTGATTTTACACACCCAAAAGGTCTCCCTTTTTTGTATTTTTTATAAAAATTTTATAAATAAATTCATTTTA
>NC_025998.2:74401353-74443644 GCF_000442705.2 Elaeis guineensis
TTTCCAATCGTCACTGTTGCAATCCATTGCCTTCCCTTTTTCGCTTGAGTTTTTCTCCGCTGAAGCGAGGCGAAGTTCGGCTCCCGTGGAGTCCGAACGGAGAATCCCTCTTGAAGCTGGAGTTGTGGGAGCTCGGCTCCCGTAGGAGTCCGGACAAGTCTTCCTTGGCGTCGTGGACAGAGCCCGGCTCCTGTAGGAGTCAGGCGAAGTCTTCCTGCAATCGAGTCATAGGCGAAGTCCGGCTCCCGTAAGTCCGGACAAGGCTTACCGAGTCGAGGTTGGTGATGGAGCCCGGTCCCGTAGGAGTCCGGGCGAGTCCTGTAGTCGATGTCGGTGATGGAGCCCGGCTCCCGTAGGAATCCGGGCGGAGCGTCATGTAGTCGAAGTCTTAAGCTAGGGCAAGGTTTCCTCTTGGGGGCGCATATGGGCGTTGCAGGGCCTCCCCCATCCGGTCTAAATGAACGGGCCTTCGACTTGCTCAAGTTAGGGCGAGGTCTCCTCCTGTCCCTAACAGGCTGTGGGGGCACATATGGGCGTTGTAAGGCCTCTCCCCCATCCGGTCTAAATGGAACCGGGCCTTCGACTTTGCTCAAGTTAGGGCGAGGTTCTCCTCCTGTCCCTAACAGGGCTGTGGGGCACATATGGGCGTTGTAAGGCCTCTCCCCCATCCGGTCTAAATGGAACCGGGCCTTCGACTTTGCTCAAGTTAGGGCGAGGTTCTCCTCCTGTCCCTAACAGGGCTGTGGGGCACATATGGGCGTTGTAAGGCCTCTCCCCCATCCGGTCTAAATGGAACGGGCCTTCGACTTTGCTCAAGTTAGGGCGAGGTTCTCCCCTGTCCCTAACAGGGCTGTGGGGGCACAATATGGGCGTTGTAAGGCCTCTCCCCCATCGGTCTAAGTGAACTGGGCCTTCGACTTTATGAGGTTGCCCTTTTGCTTTTGATACAGTTTGTTTGGATTGTCCAAAGACATATGGGTATGCATTTTGATTAAAATGAAGTTACTGGTAGTACATCCGTAAGTTTTCTGAGCTCCACGATCGTGGGAGGTCGGCTCCTCCGAGCTCCTTAAGATAATAAGTTCGGGCGGACTACTTCTTTGACCTCATAAGGTCCCTCCCATTTGGGGCGAGTTTCCCCGGTCCTGAGGTTGCGAGACAGCAGCTCGTCGAAGCACTAGATCTCCTGCCTTAAAGCTTTGTTCTTGACCCGGGCGTTGTAATATCGAGCAACTTTCTGTCTGTAGGCTGCCATTCGAACCTGAGCGATCTCCCATCTTTCTTCCAGTAGGTCGAGGTTGGCTCTAAGACTTTGTGAATTTTGGTGTTCGTCAAATGCCACACTCGTGCCGACGGGAGTTTAAGCTCGATCGGGATGACGGCTTCCGTTCCGAAGGCTAAAGCAAAGGGGTCTCCCCCGTGGTAACCTTTGGGTAGTTCGATACGCCCATAGCACATGATAAAGCTCGTCCACCAAGTTCCTTTTGCTTTTTCAAGCCTTGTCTTAATCCCCTGCAAAAGGGTTCTGTTAGTCACCTCAGCTTCGCCGTTCGCCTGAGGATGGGCTACTGATGTGAAGTTGTGGGAGATATTTAGATCTTCACAAATTCGACGAATCTTGCTCCCGCGAATTACCGTCCATTATCAGTGATTAGGGTTCTAGGCAGACCGAACCTGTATACAATTGACTTCCAGACGAAATCTTGTACTTTCGCTTCTGTGATTTTTGCCAGTGGTTCGCTTCAACCCATTTGGTGAAGTAGTCGATCGCTACAAGGAGAAACTTCTTTGTCCAGACGCCATGGGAAAGGGGCCAAGGATGTCCATCCCCCATTGTGCAAAAGGCCATGGGGCACTCAAGGGTGTGAGCTCGGTGGCGGGCTGTCTCTGGACGTCGGCGTATCTCTGGCATCGATCATACTTTTTAACATATTCAATTGAATCATGATGCATCTTGGCCAGTAATATCCTTGGCGGAGTACTTGTGGGATAAAGATCTAGCTCCCAAATGGTTTCCGCAAACTCCCTCTGTACTTCCCATAAGGCGTAGTCAGCTTCCGAGGCCGGAGGCATCTTAAGAGGGCAAGGAGTATGATCTTTTGTACAATTTGCCCTCATGAAGGATATATCGGGAGGCTTGATTTCGGAGCTTCCAAGCCTCCTTCGCAGTCCTGGGGGAGAACTCCATCTCTAAGATAGGTTATCAGCGGGTCGACCCAGCTGGGCTCGTGTCGATCTCCATTACGGGCCGCGATTCTTCTGTACTCGGATGTTTTAGAACTTCAAAGAGGACGCCTTTGGGCAATTCGGCCGGAGCCGATGTCGCCAGCTTGGAGAGAAGATCGGCTCTGGTATTCTCCAGCCTTGGAATCTGCCTGATGTCTAAACTGCTAAAGGCGGGGGTAAGCTCCTTTACTTTCTCAAGATATTTGGCCATACTGTCTCCCGCGCTTCATAACTCCCGCTGACTTGTCCCACCACTAGTTGGGAGTCGCTGTGTACCCGGAGTTACCTATTCCCAGCTCTTTGGCGATCCTTAATCCTGCGATCAGAGCTTCATATTCCGCTCCATTGTTTGTTGCGGGAAACTCGAAATGCAGAGCGTACTCGCGATGACTCCCTCCGGGATGACCAAGATCAGGCCTGCACCCGTGCCTGCCATGTTGGAAGATCCGTCCACGTAGAGGGTCCAAAAGCAATCGGAGGGATTGGCTCCTTCGTTGGGGGAGTTCGGTTGAGACTTCAGGTCGTCAACTTTGCTTTGCTCAGGTTCGGCCTCCTCTGGGATGGTGCACTCTACTATGAAATCTGCCAATATTTGGGCCTTCACTGCTGGTCTAGGTCTGTAGTCGATGTCGAATTTCGTGAGCTCGATCGCCATTTTGCCATTCTTCGGAGGCGTCAGCCCGGTGCAAAACCGCCTTGATCGGTTGATCGGTGAGTAGCGTCAAGGTGTGCCCTTGAAAGTAGGGTCGGAGCCTCCGAGCTGCAACCAACAAGGCGTAGGTTAGTTTTTTCTAATTTGGTGTACCTGGTCTCGGCGTCCCTCAGCGCGCGCTAATGTAGTAGACTGGTCGCTGGATTTCATTTTTCTTTGACAAGGACGGCCGCAAGGGCCATGGGAGAGACCGCCAAGTATAAAAATAGTTCCTCCCCAGGTTCAGGCTTTGCCAGCAGCGGGGGTGAGCTAAGGTAGTTTTTTAATTCTTCGAATGCCTGTTGGCATTCAGAGGTCCAACAGAAGTTCTTCGGCTGCTTGAGGGTTTAAAGAAGGGCAAACATCGTTCGGCCGACCTCGCGATGAAGCGATTAAGAGCCGCTATCCTCCCTGTGAGGCACTGAACCTCCTTGATCGACTTTGGGGCGGTCATCTCTTGGATGGCGCAATTTTCTCTGGATTGGCCTCAATCCCGCGCCCTGATACCATGAAGCCCAGGAACATTCTGAGGTTACCCCAAAAGCGCATTTAGTTGGGTTTAGCTTCATTCTATACTTTCGAAGAGCGCCAAAGGTTTCCTCGAGGTCGGCGACATGATTTCTGGAAGACTTGCTTTTTACAAGCATATCGTCCACGTAGACCTCCATGTTTCGGCCGATCTGCTCTTTGAAGATTTTGTTCACCAGCCATTGGTAGGTTGCGCCCGTATTCTTGAGGCCGAATGGCATGACCCTGTAGCAGTAAAGGCCGCGATTAGTGATGAAAGCTGTCTTTTCTTCATCTTTCGATGCCATTCTAATTTGATTATAGCCGGAGAACGCATCCATAAAAGTGAGGAGCTCATGGCCTGAGGTAGCGTCCACCAGTTGGTCGATTCTGGGAAGGGGGTAGCTGTCCTTTGGACAAGCCTTATTCAGCTTTTTGAAGTCTATACACATCCTCCACTTGCCGTTTGCTTTCTTGACCAAAACAACATTGGAAATCCAATCAGGATAATTGACTTCCTTAAAGAATCCGGCCTTGAGAAGCTTATCCACTTCCTCGGCTATCGCCTTCTGCCTCTCAGGGGCATGACTCCGGATTTTTTCTTTTGTCGGTCGATGCTTTGGATCGACTGCCAGATGATACTCCATGACTTTCGTGTCAATCCCCGGCATGTCGTCGAAACCCAAGCGAAAACGTCCGCATTCCTTCGGAGGAAATCAATAAGACGCGTCCGCACCTCCTCCCCCAGGTTGGAGCCAATCAACACCACATGCTCCGCGTTCCCATCATTCAGGGGAACTGGTACCAGATCTTCGATTGGGCCGCCCCTTTCTTCGGTGAGGTCGTCGCGAGCATCCAATCCATCGACGGGATAGGGTTAGCCCGGTCGCTTCTTTGCAAGGCGATGTTGTAGCAATGTCTGGCCAGGGCTTGGTCTCCCCGGACCTCTCCGATCCCCTGGTTGGTGGGGAACTTCAATTTCAAATGGTAGGTTGAAACGACAGCTCTGAGAGCATTGAGGCCGGGTCGGCCAAGGATTGCATTGTAGGCGGATGGCGCCTTTACCACCAAGAAATTCACCAGAGCCCTGGACTGCTTTGGATACTGACCCGCGGCCACAGTCAAAGCTATCATTCCCTCCATCGGAATGGCGTCACCGGTAAACCCTATCAAGGGAGAGCAAATCGGTCTCAGATGACCGCCAAGAGCAGACATTCTTGAAAAGGCATCGTAGAACAAGATGTCGGCCGAACTTCCGTTGTCGACGAGAATGCGACGGACGTCGTAATTTGCTATATTCAAGGAAACTACGACCGCGTCGTTATGAGGAATTGGACTCCCTGGGTATCTTCTTCGGTAAAGGTTATGGGTTCTTCAACTTTTTGCCGCTTGGGGATGCAGCTGGTATGTTGGTCGCCTCCCGTCGGAATTCCCCCGAGATGGTATTGACGGAATCCGGCAGAGGTCGGTCATCCGACCACTCCTCATCGGCGACCATAGCCGGAGGTAGTTGTGCAAAGGCCTCGTGAGAAGGCATCAGATGAGGGAAGGAGGAGTGCGTGCCGGAAAAGATGGCCGAAAGTGGATCCGTTGAGCGCTCCTTTAAGAACAAGGGTACTGCGAAGACACAGCCCCTTCCTCTAGCGCCAATCCTGTTGGTGCAAAAATCCACTTGCACCGGAGAAGCTGGAGTTGGGAAGTTGCGGTCGCCGTCGGGACCTGCAAAGGAAGTCTAAACCGGAGGTGGGGTTGCTCCGGCAAGACCCTCCGACGCTCAAGTCAGTTCTCTGCCTCAACAAGAATGGAGTGCTCGAACGGAGAATTTAGCAGAGTTTTTAGATAAAAAGATGAGAGCTTATAGAATAACGTATCTGGGGTTTCCCTTTTATAGACGGAGGGGGCAGCGGATTGACAGCGACGCCTGTAACCGTCTGGCAGACGGCTGTCCAGAGTCAGGCAAAATTTGCTGTGAAGAGTAGTGGAGTAGACCCGTGGCTATTGCTATGGCCTGCCACGTGGAGCCTGTTGCAGGTAGTGGAGCGGCGTCCGTTGCCGCTAATTGCCAGGGAGTAGTGGAGTCACGCAGCACCCATCGCAGGGAGTGGAGCAGAATCATGGCCGTTGATACAGCCTGTCAGAGAGTAATGGGGTCGCGTAGGGTCCGCCGCAGGGAGTGGAGCAGAATCATGGCCGTTGATACAGCCTGTCAGAGAGTAATGGGGTCGCGTAGGGTCCGCCGCAGGGAGTGGAGCAGAATCATGGCCGTTGATACAGCCTGTCAGAGAGTGCAGATCCATCGGCTGAAGCTCGGCAGTGGTCGGAGCTGATGACGGAGTTCGGCTCCCGTGGGAGTCCGAGCGGAGTCCTCTGCAACTAAAGTCAGGTGGAAAGTCTGGCTCCCGTGGGAGTCCGGACGGATCTTACCTGCAATCGGAGTCAGCGACGGAGCCCGACTCATGTGGGAGTCCGGGTGGAGTCCTCCTTGCGGTTGAAGTTGTCATCGGAGTCCGGCTCCCGTAGGAGTCCGGACGAAGTCTGTCTGCAATCGTTGGAGTCGAGGACGAAGCTCGGCTCCCGTAGAAGTCCGGGCGAAGCCTTCCTGCAATTAAAGTTAAAGGCGAGGTCCGGCTCCCGTAGGAGTCCGGACGGGCTTACCAGCAGTTGATGTTGAGGATGGAGCCCGGCTCCCGTAGGAGTTCGGGCGGAGTCAACTTGAGGTTGGAGTTGTCGGCGGAGTCCGGCTCCCGTAGGAGTCCGGACGAAGTCTGTCTGCAGCCGTTGGAGTCGAGGACGAAGCCCGGCTCCCGTAGGAGTCTGGACGGGGCTTACCAGCAGTTAGAGTTAAAGACGAAGTCCGGCTCCCGTAGGAGTCCGGACGGGGCTTACCAGCAGTTGATGTTGAGGACGGAGCCCGGCTCCCGTAGGAGTCCGGGCGGAGTCAACTTGAGGTCGGAGTTGTCGGTGGAGTCCAGCTCCCGTAGGAGTCCGGACGAAGTCTGTCTGCAGCCGTTGGAGTCGAGGATGAAGCCCGGCTCCCGTAGGAGTCCGGACGGGGCTTACCAGTAGTTGATGTAGAGGATGGAGCCCGGCTCCCGTAGGAGCCCGGGCGGAGTTTTTCTGGAGCTGATTCTGCTGAGGGCTTCGGCTGTGGGTATCTCATACCCAACATGTGTCATTAGCGATCCTAGAAGCTCCTCCAAGGGTAAAACATTCAGATCTTTGGCTTCTTAGATTGCGGTCACTTTGGCCTCCCACGTCTTTGGTAAAGACCTAAGAATCTTTCTCACAAGATCACTGTTAGAGTAAGACTTACCAAGACTTTTTAGATCATTAATAATATCCGTAAAATGAGTAAATATTTCAGTTATTGATTCTTCATGCTCCATTTTAAAGAGTTCATATTTATGCACAAGCATGTTAATTTTTGATTCCTTAACTTGATTAGTTTCTTCATGTGTTACTTCTAATCTATCCCATATTTCCTTAGCCGACATGCTAGTTGAAATACGATTAAATTTATTAGCATCTAAAGCATAATATAAAATATTCATGGCTTTGGCATTGAGTTGAGCCATTTTCTTGTCAATCTCATCCCATTCTCTTTCAGGTTTGGTTGATTCTACACCATCAATTATCTTAATGGGTATGTGTGGTCCATTAACTATGATACTCCACATATCATAGTCAAGTGCTTGGATAAAGATTTTCATCCGAACTTTTCAATAGGTGTAGTTTAATCCATTGAAAAGTGGAGGTCGGTTTATGGACTGCCCCTCGACTAGTGAAGCACCAACTTGAGTTGCCATAGATCTTTGGCTCTTTGATGGTTAAATAAAAAAAAAACTAGAGCATTGAGCTCTGATACCACTTGTTGCCCAACTATACAACCCAAGAGGGGGGGGGTGAATTGGGTTTTTAAAATTTTAAAGTTAATTTAGAACTACAATGATTAAGTAATACTAAGCAAGTTATATGTAGTTAGTGATTTAAGCAAGGTGTAGCAATAAGATACAAGAATGTAAGAAAGTAAATAAATTTAGGAAGAGAGCAAGTAAGCACACCACAAACAATCAAAATTTATAGTGGTTCGGTGCCAACCTTGCATCTACATCCACTCCTCAAGCTCCTATTTGAAAATTCAAATCTACTAAATCGTATTCAACAAGAATACAATGTCGGTACCTCCGACTCTAGCTATCTCAAGCTAGAACACTTATTTTTTGGGTACAAACCAACCCAATATAATCTGATTTAAGATTCGGATCAATCTTTTTAAGTTTTGAAATCCTTCCAAAACTAAAGATCAAGACAAAACAGAGTATATAAGTTAATCACATGAAAATATAAATTTAGCTCCTAATGAGCAAATAAAACTTTAAATACACTTTACACAACATGAAGGAAGCTTTTTTGATTTCTCTCAAGGTAGTTGAAGACTTGAATGAGCTCTTGAGGGGTTGGTGAACTTGAATTGAAAGCTTCTTTTGCTTGAAGAGGTCTTTTTGCTTAGGGCTGAAATGAATGCTTGAAAAATCTTGCTTTTTACCTCCTTTAAGTACCTTTATATCTTCAATGGATGCTAGAGATAAATTTAGGCTAAAAATAAAGCCGTTGAACATCATTAAAAGAGCATTAAATACTGTCAAAAAGAGCTGAAAACTAGCCGTTACGAAAGTTTTCGTCATAAGGGGTCAACTCATGGGGTTGACCTCTGCATAGGGGTCGACTCATGGGGTCCTCTATGGCATAGAACAGAAACTAACTATTCTGCAACTTTGGCTTGCACAATAACAAAGGTTGACTCATGGGTTCGTCCCCTTTGGATGTGCCAGCCAGAAATGGCATGCCATTCAACCCCTTTTGACAGGAGTCGACCTAGGGGATCGACCCAATTCTTTAAACTTGAATTTCTCTCAACATATCTATCCAAAAAGTATGAAATTATCTCCAATAGATCACAAATCTTCTATTTTTGCTCTTGAGGCTTTCGAATCAGAACTTGATAAAATTATAATTTTGTCCCTGAAATACAATAAATCTTTTTTCAAGCCAAAATCATTAGTAATCTCCTCAAATATTTTGTAATCATCAAAATCAATTCAAGGAGCAATAGAATTTTATTTTATTTTCTGTATGAAAAATTAGATTAGATATAATTTTTATCATAAAAAATTAGAGAAGAAAAGTTCTTCTTAAAGGTGCAAAAAGAAGAAAGAAAGATTTTCTCTTGTGCATGAAAGAATTGAGAAGAAAGGGTTCTTCTCTTGTTCTCTATCATAGAGATCTGATGTGTGCATCTAGGAAGAAAAGGAGAGGGCTTCCTTATTCTTCATCTTCTTTATTGTTCTCTTAGATCAGCCAATAGCATGGTGTCTTCGCAAGCTAGCATGTTCGGCAAGATCGATCAGCACAAGGGCTTCGTGTGGATATCCGTAGAGATCGAACGTGTGTGCGACTGCTGAGCATCATGAAGAACCAACTACCACAGACTTCAGATGCAGTGATCTGCTACCCACACTCAGGGATAGAGTTTTGAACTCAATTCATATTTAGATATGATCTAAATATAATTCAGATATGATCTGATTTAATATAGATGTGATCTATGTTTGCTATATTTTAGATTCTAAATTTATATACATACATATTAGTTTATGTCATAGATTCTATATGATAGTTTTAGATTTGATCTATACATACATTATAGATTAAATTATTTAATCTTTGTATATTTTATTGTAAAATTTTAAAAATGCATATACAAAACCATCATGCTTAAAATAAGTCTTTTGCCTTTCCATATTTCATATGGAGTAATAGTGACAGACTTAGATGGTACTCTATTTAAAACATCAGTAATTTTGAGAGCATATCCCCAAAATGAAATAGGAAGGATCGTAAAGTATATTATGGACTGCACCATATCCAATAAGGTACGATTTCTTTTTTCGGCTATACTATTTAACTGTGGTGTGTAAGGAGGGGTCCATTCAGAGAGAATATCATTTTTCTTCAAATAATCAAGAAACTCACTGGGTAACTCTTCTACTTCTCGATCAGATCTAAGGACTTTGATACTCTTCCCAATTTATTTCTCAACCATCTTTTGATACTCTTTAAATTTTTCAAAAACTTCGAATTTATGTTTCATAAGATACACATATCCAAACCTTGATAGGTCATTAGTAAATATGATAAAATAAGAGTATCCACCCCTAACTTGAGTTGTTATAGGCCCACAAACATCTAAATGTATAAGGCCTAACAATTCACTAGCCCTTTTTTCATGTCCAGTGAATGGAAATTTGGTCATCTTTCCTATGAGGCATAATTCACAAGTTCCTAACGATTGAAAATCATTAGAATCAAAGAACTCATCTTTGATTAACTTGTTAATTCTTGACTCACTGATATGACTAAGTTGGCAATGCTAGAGATATATCATGTTATCATTTTCTCTCTTCCTTTTCTTATTTTTATCCATCATAAAAACATTATCATTAAGTGGAAGCATAAAGAGATCATTATCCACATATGCTTTCCCAATAAACTCATTAGATAGAAAAATAGAGCAACTATTGCTCTTCATCTTTATTTCATAATCATGTCTTAATAATATTGGTATAGAAATAATATTTCTAATTACATTGGGCATATAATAACAATCACTTAATACAATAGTTTTGCCCGTAGATATAGACAAATAAAAGGTTCCAACTGCTTCTGCTTGAATGGATTCTCCATTAGCTCCATGCAGCACGAAGTCACCTTCCTTCAAACTTCTAATTTTTTGCAGGCCCTGCAATGACTTGCATATATGAGACCTACAAGCGGTATCTAATACCCATGAATTAGAAGTTGGAGCACTTAATGAAAAAGTAGTTTGTATCATATACAAACCTTTAGATGCTCTACCGGCATCTGGCTTCACACTTGCAAGATAACTCTTGCAATCTTTCTTCCAGTGTCCCTGCTTGCCGCAGTGAAAGCAGATACCATCTTTGAAGACCTTCTTCGCCTTCTTGCTCTTGAAGTTGCTACCTTTAGGATTCAGCCTTTTATTTTTATCTAAACCCTTATCCCTTGCCATCTTCTTCTTTTTATCCACTAGAAGAAGATTAGCTTTGTCACTCTTGAAGTGACTCTCAGCTATTTGTAACATGTTTAGCAGCTTTGGTACAATGGTATTCAGTTTGTTCATATGGTAATTAATAACAAACTGTGAGAAGGATTCGGGTAGTGATTACAGGATCAAGTCCTGAGAGAGTTCTCCATCCATAACAAACCCTAATTGACTTAATCGAGTGATTAAGTCAATCATTTTCAAAACATCAGCTTGTACAGGTGATCCTTCACTCATCCTTATACGAAACAACTACTTCGATATTCATATCGAGCAATTCTACTTTCCTCTCCATACAACTCTTTTAAGTTGAGAAGTATGGACTGAGGGTCCATGCCATCATATTACCTCGGCAGTTCATTGCTCATCGAGGCCAACATAATACATTAATAGTTGTGCTATCATTCTGCCATATCCTGTATGTGGCCTTTTCCTCCTCCATAGCATCTTCTCTAATCGGTCCTAGATCAGGAGTGTCGAGGATATAGGAGACTTTCTCCTGAGTAAGCACAATCCTCAAATTTTTCAATTAGTCCACAAAGTTGGGACTGGTTAGTTTATTTGTGTCCAATATACCACGCAGTGACAATGAAGATGCCATTTATGCAAAAGTATTCTATATTAAATAAAGATCAACATATAAACAAACACTTATAATGACAAGCACAATTAGAAGAGGACTTAAATCTAATTGTGTCACCCACTATTTTATCACATCCACCATAACCCTCATATATGACACGCGAGAAATATTAACTTGATTTCTATATGGGGGTTGAGATCCCTATTCCCCATAAATATCTTGTGGTTACACAACAAACATTCATGAGTTCAAGAGTAGGAACACACCCTTTTCAATTGCATCCATGCTATTCTCAACATAATACTTACCTCTAGCACACTTATAGCCTTGTGGTTGCACAACAAACTATAGTGTCTAGTTAAGTTTGACCCTTCATTTCTTTATGACTATATTACAATAATGTTGCCCTTGTGGTTGCACAACAAAGCAACATATCTAGATATGCCATGAGCATTTAAATGCACCAAGACATATTTTACATCAATCCCCATAGTATAGTCTTATGGTTACACAACAAACTTATTATGGTTCTTGACATAAAATTGCCTTAGCATGAAGGAAGGCTTTCATGTAGTGAACCAAATATTAGGACTTTTCAATTTCTTAATCGTTTAACCATATTGGCTAGGTAAGTAGATGGGGGTCTCCCTATTGCATTCCTTAGACATCAATAAATTGGTCAGATCAGTCAACGGAACCAATTAAAGAATCATGTATAGCACTTTTTTAGACACCAATTGATCAATTAATCAAGAATTGGTGAACCCATAGTTGTTATCACTACAACTAAATATGATTTTTATGAGAGTTTTCTAGTCTCATGCACATTCCAATCATATAGCATTTATACTATAATCATAGCATTCATATGATGCATAGAATGTTAAGCATGTCAGAATGTTCATATGATAAATAATTTATGACATATAAACAAGCTGTATATTATATCATCACTCTAGGACAACCATATACCACATAATGGACATCCACCACTATGCCAGGGCAACCTTACAGAATGATAAATATCATGTATAAATTCATATGTGATAATGATATAATTATCACAACAATTCATAGTATTAAAACATATAAAATATTGTACTTGACACAGCATTTCAAATTTAGGGTCTAATTTGCATAATACATGAGTATATATTAAAACCCTGGATCATGGAGCCAATAATATAATTTGATTGAACCAAATTATCACATATGATACCACTATTAGGTTGGATTCCAAAAATATTTATAAATATTTATAGATGGTGGCTCTGATACCACTATTAGGTTCTGATCATGCAGTGGAAGGTTGGATTTCAAAAATATTTATGAAATCTTATAATACTCGAAACCCTAAACCCTATAGGACCCCTTTGATGCATTCAACCAAATTATTAAACTATGATAAAATGAAGCATATAATTTTATAAATATCTCAATCACTATTTTCAATATCTTCATAAGGTACACAAGTGTATACCCTCCAATGGTGATCCATACAGAAATTGACTTAAAGAGATGCTCTTTCTGAACACAATTGCCGGACCCGAGTTGATCCTGACTCGATCGGTTTGGTCGAACCACTTCTCGAACCTAACTTGGACCACTTTTTGACCTCTTGACAACTTGGCTAGACCTCTTAAGACCCTCTTAAGCCTTGTCCTAAACCTAATTAGGCTTAGAATAGGCTAGATAGGCTAGATAGGCTAGTCCAAAGAGAACTAGTGGTGTAAGAGAGAGGAGGAGAGGAATCCTGTCCTAACCAAGACAAGAGAGCATGTAAGACTTGAATGGCCTCCTCAAATCTACCGACCCCTATTTATATATGAAGAGGGGGCGTGTGAAGCACCTTCCTATGAATTTCAACTGCCATATGATAAGTTTTATCATAACCAAAAGACTTATATGATAGCATCTCTTGAAATGAAACACCGCTTCACAGCTTATCTCACACGTGCACCCACAAAAAGAAGTCTTTCGATATCTCAATTTAAATCAGAAAAATTCCATATTTTGCCACATGTAGGAGGGCTTTCTCTGATTTATATCACCAAAAGAAACCCCTAAGAAGCATTTTTATTTCTCCATTAAAAATAGATAGACGCAAGTGCCTCTTTCGGACATCTTCACGCACGCATGCTGCTTTCCTTCCTCTTCCACGCCATATGAGACCATCAAACACCTTAAAACCTGTGCTAGGATGATAGAGGGTTTGATGAGGTGCCACATGGGTCTTAAACCAAATTAAGAAGGACTCTCCACGTTCCTTCACGCCAAAAAGAAGTCACCGAACCAAAAATTCTGTGCCAAGTTAGGTAAGATTACATATCTCTTTGGACTCTATTTTTTTTTGACACCTCTTTGGGCCAAGTGGCACCATCTGATGAATGCCCACATCAGAGATGAACCAAAATTAATTCTCAATTAATTTGGTTCACAATCCAAATCAGATTCGAACCCATATTGACCAAAATAGGAGCTAGGGTTTGCCAACAAGTACTAGCTTGTCAATTAGCCACCCAATTTGGATATAATGATCCATAAATTGATTCAAATAAAATCCTTGATCTATTCTTTAATGTGTTTAACCCATTGAGCTCCATACCTAGCTAGTAGTAGGTCCAGATATATATTGACCTAATTTGATTAAACTCCATCTAATCGATTTAGGTCAAATTCATATAGATTCGAATTGTCAAATTAGAATCTTCTCTAACTGATTCATGAATTAATCTCTTTAATTCATGAAAACTTATAAAATATGATTGACATCTAACAATATATCATGCCTATCCAGAAGATGTAGAATATTCTAGTAAAAATATCAAAAATATCCTTCAGTGGTGAGTTACCATGCAATTCAATCCTTCGATCATCTTTCATCCTGAATAAGTAATGGATATGAAAAAATGTCAAACTCTAATACTTATTCAAATAAATCTCAATTCACTAATAATGACTCAACCTATGAAATATTAGAAATCATTTCTAATTTTCATCATGCTTTGATCAAAGATTTTTTGAGTACCATATACACTACTCCCACTAAAGAATCATCTTTTGACATGTAAGTAAGACTTCCATAAGATATAATTCTCATGACAAATCACTTCAGTGAACTCATTTTTCTATGAGCACCCACATCCTTATATTAGTATCTCCACACAAGTGATTGTGAGATCAATCACCCTCTCCATCGAGCATACATAGGATGTGCCAGTCTATCCGGTATCATTGATCTCCGACTCAATGATCCTATGACTGAAAAGATTTTAGATTAAAATTTTAGGTCTCACTGGTATGATTTAATCATCATCCTAAAATCATTTCTCTAATCAATGAGATTCATCATAATTTTAATCAATGCATAGCATATGATGAAACAAAATATCTCAATTTATTCATAATAAAATATGTCAATTACACAAGTATGGAAGATAAAGCAGATTAATCCTTTTACATATGCCATAAGATAGGCTTGTAGAGCATTAACTCTTTCAATCTCCCACTCGCATTAAAGCCAATTACCTTTGTATTTAATTTCCATACAATCAAGACGACGATCTAACATTTGCTGTGACAGGTCTCTATGTTGGAACCAGATCTAGAATTTCAGGATTAGATCTTGAAATATTTTTAAGATCAGGCAGCGAAAGACTAAAAAAAATTAAAATTTATCTTATAAAATTAGAGAATCCTTAGATCTAAGATCCTATTACATGATTATTACATGGCATTAAATCAAAAATTAAAATATGAAGAGAAAGAACTACATGTTGATCATATCAACATATTTCTATACTACATCTAATATATGTAAAATATAATAGATCAGATCTATTACCTTGCAAGTTAGATGTTCTAACTTTGTTGATCCGAACTTGAGGATTATGTTATGAGCTATACATACATCCGACCTCTAGGAGTCGTCCACACGAGCCCACGAATCACGATCAGAACTCCTAATCCAAAAAATCAGCATACTATGCTAGTACTGCGCTAATCTTCCTTCGATGGTCGATCAGATGCCTCCTTCTTTTTGATTAGGACTCATCCAAAGATAAAAAGTAGAAGAAAGAGTTTTAGATCTGAGACACTCTCAGAAAACTCAAGATGGAGGAAGGGAAGAGGTGAACACAGCAACCCAAGAAGAAGACCCTCTTCTTTTTCTCTTTGCTCTCACCTAGACACCTAGTCTTGTGTCTATTGTATCTCCATGCCCCAACCTTATTTCTCTCTGATTTTTACACACCCAAAAGGTCTCCCTTTTTTGTATTTTTTATAAAAATTTTATAAATAAATTCATTTTAAATAGAGAGATATGATAGAGTCCTTGTCTAGGTCAAATACCTAGTCAAGGATTATCCAAACATGGCAAGACAAGGGGCACCCAACTTTTGGGCGCCTCCTCTTTCTTTTTATGTATGGACTACCAGAAAAGGGTGCATATTATGTGCCATAAAAGTCATAAAAATTTTTAAAAAAATCTGGATAAAATCAGTACCATAAGGAAAGAGTTTTGATTTCCTAAAACTCTATCTCATAGAATTTAAAATCCAAACTAATTCCTACTTTGACTTGATCCACAACCACTTTCCATGTAAGAGAGAAAAAGTGGAAAATTTTGGGTGTGTGTGAAGACCTGGGAGAGAAGTTTTATCACACAAAATAAGAGAGAGTGGGCGTGGGATAAGAGAGAGTGGGCGTGGGGGCTAAATTGGCGCAAGGTGGAATCCTAGTCTTACTAGGATTCAATTCATATCTTGTTCCAATCTGGTTTCTCAAACCAAATCAAACCAAAATCAAATCAACCCAATTAAAATAGATCTTAACCCAATTAAAAACCTAATTTAATCATATTAAATTAGATTTAAATCTGATTTAATATTTTAATCGAATTAGAATTAGGTTGACCCAAGTCCTAATTGAACTATGACTAGTTTTTTCTTACACTTGACTTATCCAATAAACGAATTGAACTTGATCCAATCAAGCCCAAACTAAATCTAATTAAATCATATTTAATTAGACTTAATCTCAGCCCATTGGATTAATCAAATTAAGCCAATTAGCAATCAATTTGCTAATCGATCCTCCTGCAACACTTTCACTAGGTTAAATATCAATCATATTGATCGTTTAACCCTAGAATGATTCTTAATCGTTGATCAACCATCCGATTGGATCATGAACTCTAATGTGTGTGACCTCATAGGTCCAAACTTAAGTAGATAGTACAAGAATAAATTTCTATACCAATCGAAGTGACCATCTAGCAATGGTACCCGATGGTCGGATAGGTCGAATGTGTAGAACAACATCCTTAGAACCCATGCGGATATGGTTTCCATCATCTCCTTGACCAAAATATTCATAGGACACCTCAGAGTTCAACTATCAACTCTGATTAGGTTGTCCACACCATATTTCAAAATATCAAATCCATCTGATAGATTACCCTGGCTAAGATTTTGCTAAATTGAAATACAGCGACTCATTCTTCTCTAACTCTTGGAGTGGTCAATCCCATCTCGATCACACTCTAACTTTGTAAGTACTTGACTATGTCTAGAAGCCTTCCATCACTAAATTAGAAATTTTGTTGGTCCAGTACCAAAGCACAATGAGTTGCATGCAAGTCATGAGGTGATCTCAGGTCTAAGGGACACTTATACCTATATCCCATTAGAAACATTCTCAACAACAGAATGCTCTGGAGTTAGTCACATTCAATGATGATGTACTCTTATATCTCATCTGTATGCCATACCAGTATCTCCACACTCCTTGGTTAAGAGAACAACCAACCCATATGGCCTACAGCGACCTATGCTCGATAGAAGCTATCGTCCTTATTAACAGCCTATCATTTGTTCGTGAACAGTTTTAAGGATTAATCGATAAATCCTCTCTTTATCGAACCTAAATAGTCCTAAAAACTTCATCACAACAACGAAGTTCATTAGAAGATGAAAACTTGTGATGAAAATATCAAAAATATATTTTATTTATTAATAAATCAATTACAATACAAGGTTGCTCAACCGTCAATAGCTTGACAATTGGCTTTTGGGATATATTTTTCAACAACTCTCACTTATTCTAAAGCCACTCGACACAGTATCTAATACCCATCTTCAACTTGTGGTTGTCGAACTCCTTTATTGCCAGGACTTTAGTGAAGGAGTCGGCCAGGTTCTCCTTTCCATCAATCTTCGGAAGGTCAACATCACCTCAATCCACGATCTTTCAGACCAGATGGAAGCGGCGTAAAATGTGCTTATTCCACTGGTGTGCTTTGGGTTCCTTCGCCTGAGCTATGGCACCAGTGCTGTCACAGTAGAGCAGGATCGGACCATCGAGGGAGGGTGCTACTCCGAGCTCGATGATGAATTTTTTCAGCCACATAGCTTCTTTTGTGGCATCCGATGCTGCGATGTACTCCACAGTATGCTGCTTGAAACTACCACATTATGCTGCTTGAAACTCTTCCAGCAGATGGCTCCACCATTCAGGGTAAAGATATAACCCGACATGCTTCTGCTGTCA
Source organism: Elaeis guineensis (assembly GCF_000442705.2). Classification (NCBI taxonomy): domain Eukaryota; kingdom Viridiplantae; phylum Streptophyta; class Magnoliopsida; order Arecales; family Arecaceae; genus Elaeis; species Elaeis guineensis. Next base: position 74,419,033 of record NC_025998.2, read on the forward strand.
TCATTGTCAGATTAAAAGTTGGAGTCTGTGAACCCCACAAGTTTCAGATCTGACTCGCCATAAACCAATCATTGGTCCTTAGTATTTCTCAAATACTTAAGGATGGCTTTAACCACTTTCTAGTGGTTTTCTCTAGGATCAGATTGGTATCTACTCACTACTCCTAGTGAGTATGCCACATCTGGCCTTGTACATATCATAACGTACATGATAGATCCCACGGTCGAAGCATATGGGACTTTACTGATATGCTCTCTCCCTTTAGGAATTGTCGGATAATCCTTCTTAGAGAAAGAAATTCTATGGCCTATCGATAGATAGCCCTTCTTGGAATTCTCCATGCTGAATCTCTTCAGCACAGTGTCTATGTATGTGGACTGGGATAACCCAAGCATCCTTTTAGATCTATTCCTATAGATTTTCATCCTTCGAATGTAGGATGCTTTATCCAAGTCCTTCATGGAGAACTACGATGACAACCAAACTTTTATTCCCTATAGTACGAGGATGTCATTCCCGATTAAGAGAATATCATCCATGTACAAGACAAGGAATACCACAACTGGACCATTTACCAATTTATAGATGCAGGGCTCTTCTCCATTCTTAACGAAGTCATACATTTTGATCACCTTATCAAAATGCATGTTCTAACTCCGAGAAGCTTACTTCAATCCATAAATGGATCTCTGAAGCTTGCACACCTTGGACTCATTAATGGATGTAAACCCCTCAGGTTGTATCATATACACCTCTTCGGTCAGCTCTCCATTCAAGAAAGCTGTCTTTACATCCATCTGCCAGATCTAATAATCTAGATGGGCAGCTATTGCAAGCATTATCCGAATGGATTTGAGCATTGCCATAGGGGAGAACGTCTCGTCATAGTCAATACCATAATATTGATGATACCCCTTGAAAATCAAATAGACTTTATAGGTCTCCACCTTTCCGTCTGTGCCCCTCTTCCTTTTGAAGACCCATTTACACCCAATGGGTTTAACCCCTTCAGGTGGATCAACCAATATCCATACATCATTGACCTTTATGGACTCCATTTTGGATTTTATGGCTTCAAGCCATTTTTCAGAATCAGGTCTCTGCATTGCATCCATATAGGTGATCGGATCCTCATCGTTCTCATCGAGTTCGATGGAATCACCGTCTCGGACCAAGAAACCGTAGTATTTATCTGACTGATGCGGTTCTCTATCGGATTGCCTTAATGGTGCAGATACATTGGGCTCCGAATCTGATCTAATCAAATCTGACTTAGTTCAGCTATTGATGTCGATCCTTCTACCTATTGAACTTCATCAAGTTCAATCTTAAAGGCAACAGTTCCTTCACCAAGAAACTCTTTTTCTAAAAAGATTGCCTTAAGGCTGACGAACACTTTTTGTTCATCAACATGGTAGAAAAAATATTCTTTGGTCTCTTTGGGGTGAATGTGCATTTGTCAGACCTAGGTCTGAGTTTATCTGTAACTAATCATTTGACATAGGCCCGGCACCCTTAGACCCTAAGGTGTGAAAGTGCTGGCTTACGTCCTGACCATATCTCATATGGAGTCTTAATTATAGACTTACTTGGAACCCTGTTTAACATATAACAGGCCGATTCGAGTGCATATCCCAAAAAAAATATCGACAAGCTGACAAAATCCATCATGGATCGGACCATGTCTAATAGAGTTTGATTTCTCCTTTCAGACACACCATTATGTTGGGTGTTCCTGGAGGAGTCCATTGGGAGAGAATCTCATTCTCTCCTAAATATGTAAAAAATTCACCAAAAAGGTATTCCCCTCCTTCGTCAGATCGAAGAGTTTTAATACTCTTCCCAGTTTATTTTTCTACTTCACTTCGGAATTGTTTGAACATTTTAAATGAATCTGACTTATGTTTCATCAGAAAGATATATCCATGTCTGGATAGATCATCCGTGAAAGTGATGAAGTAGAAATATCCACTTCTAGCACTTGTGCTCATGGGCCGCATACATCAGTATATACTAGGCCCAAGAGCTCAGTAGCTCTCTTACCTTTTCCAGTAAAAGATGACTTAGTCATTTTATCAAAAAGACAGGACTCACAGATTGAAAGTGATTCACAATCACTGACTTCGATGATTCTCTCTTGAGTTCACCTGTTTATCCTGTTCTTATTTATATGACCTAGCCTACAGTGCCATAAGTAGATATCTGATATACTATCTAATCTAGGGTGCTTGCCAATAGAATAGACTACGTTAACAGGTTGTGATAACATATACATACTATTGTTCAAATATCCACAAAATATAGTAACACCATTCATAATGATATTACAAACTTATTTCTTTATTGAAATTTCATAATCATTTTCGACCAGAAGGCCTACAAATATAACATTTAGAAAGAAACTGAGACAGAAATGACAATCATTAAGAACAACGGTATGGGACTCAAATACAAGTTTCAAGATTTCTAATGCTAGAACTGGAACTGGTCTTCCATCTCCAACATTCAGAAATCTCTCACCTTGCTCGAATCTCCTACTGACCTGCAACCCCTGCAACGAATTGCAAATATGGTAAGGGCTACCGATATCCAATACCAAGTCAGTTATATCACAAATAGAGAAATTGTAAGAAGTTATCATATAAATACCTTGCCCAACAATAGCTTGCTTCTTTCTCTGCCTGTTCGGGTCCAGAGAGGCAATGTACTGAGGATAGTTTCTCTTCCAGTGCCCTCGCTTCTTGCAAAAGAAGCATTCAGTTTGACTCTTATCGGGCTTGATCTTTCTGGTCTGGCCCTGCACAGATGTCCCAGCCTGAACTTGCACATTCTTCACTTTCTTCTTCTTGTTCTTCTCCCCTTTCTTAAAGGGTCGAGAACCAGAAGACGTACCTCCCACTAAGTTTACCGACTCTTTGTGGAGTTGGTGATCCTTCTCAAAGTTCTGAAGCAACCTCAGTAATCTGTGATAGTTTACTTCAGGCTTTGACATTCTATAATGAGTGAGGAATGGGAGATAAGACTTGGGCAGCGAGTTCAGTATTGCATCTTTCCCAAGCTGCTCTTGCAAGGGAAAGCCGAGGTTGCTCAAACACTCCATCAGCTCGATCATGTACAATACATGATCAGTGATAGAGGCACCATCCCGTATTTTGGTGTTGAAGATGGCACAACTAGTCTTGTGCCTCTCCACATCATCGGATGTACCAATGGTATCCTCCAACACTTGAAGCATGTCCTTTGGCTGAGCCATCTCAAATTTATGACTGAACTCGTTGCTCATGGCAGCCAGCATGATGCAGCGCACCATGGTCTGATCACTGAGCCACTTCTGGTAAGTGTCTCTGACTGTTCCACATGCATTGGTAGTTGGCTCCTTAGGTGCCAGATCTGTTATCACATATAGGATTCGTTCATGCTCCAGGACTATCTTCAACTTTCGGTACCAGTTATCAAAGTTGGATCCCACCATCTTTTCATTGTCCAACAATGATCGGAGTGATAGGAAGGTGGCCATATCCGTATAAAGAAAAATCATAACCTAATTAGTAATTGATTCATTAAACCTAAAGATTTAGACTTTAATCAAAAAGTTTCTCCCACTATTTTATTCGAATTGATAGCCTCTACCTCTAATTCGAGGAATTACCCTAATTCCTTAGTGGGTACTAGAATCCACTTAGACTGCACACAAGCCCAACTTTGGTTGGCCAACCCATGTATATTTAAGGGTAGGTTCATAACCAATTATTTCTCTAAATAATTTTTAATAATTTTAATTTTGCCCCAGTCCCTAATCAGTAGGCTTTGGCCTCCACTGAAAAAGTCTGGTCAGGTCCAACCATTAACATGACCATACTTGGCCCATCTAGCCAATGAATGATTAGGCCCAACTTTGGTTGGCTAACCTAACCATCATTTAGAAAGATGTAGTCAAGAAATTGTTAGATGTGTGCCCTAGATGCCAGATCGGTTGACACATTCCTGTACAGATCTAAGGGCAAATTTATAATTTTGACTATAAATGAATAAAAGGGTTATTCTTCTATCACATTGTGTACATTGTGTCTATGATACATCTTTTGAGTTAGTAGGAATGTAAATTTATATTTTCAAGAGTTAAAAATTTAAGGCATGAATTTACATAACTAACTCATAAACAGCTCCTGACCATAGGATCATCACGAGGATAGTGATCGATTCGAAAGGTTGGTGTACGATCGCTTCCTTAGGATAGATGTGTCTTGAGTCTATGGTATGGAGACACCAGAGCGAGAGTATAAATATTCATTGAGAATGAGAGTACTGAGCATGACCACTTTGAGCAGTCATAATAAGGAAGTCTACCTTCTCGTCAATGACTAGCTCGATGCTGCAGTTGTGTGTCTAGTTCTTTGACCTGAGGAGCATCGACAGTTCATCTTGAGTGTGTTATAGTTTGACTACACCATAACTCGATCTCCTAGCCATTCAGAATCTCGAGGTGTATGTTGGCTGTAGCATATTCATTGTAGGAACTAGGTCGCACCAAGATGGGATCTATCAACCTCGGTAGATGAGAGGAGTAGTCCTATGATAATTGAAAGATCGAGTCCTTAAGCCCATGGCCATGGCAGAGTGAAATAATGAAAAAAGAGTTTTTCATTGGGATTTCATATCGAACTCGGATCGATCGATTGATTCATATGACTGATGTTGGGTTTGACGAGTTCACCTTAACCCTAATTCAATCGGGACTCATGATAGAAGAACTCAATCACACAGGTAGCAGCACTGAGAGGTTCTTCTTTAGTTCTGATGGATTGCCACCACATACTGCTAGGTGTCACTGGTAGATTTTGGGAGCAATTAGAATGATTTGATGATCGATCATTCTAATTGTCTGAATTAGAAGAGTTCTAGTCCATCGAAAGGAGTTTCGATGATGTCGATGATGAGATCATGACATGTCTCATTACCATATAGAATTGAACCTAATTGGATCACACAAATAAGTGTTAGGATCTAGATGTCATCAATTGGGCTAACCTAATTGATTTGGATAAGATCCAATTAGGTTCAAGAAAATTGTGCTAGCACACGATTGAGCCTAACTTTCTCCTCGTGTAATCTTTTCTGTCTCTACTGAGCCAAATGTGATTTGACTCATCCAGAGAACCTTAGGAAGGTTTCTTTAAATGAAGCTTGTCCAGCATAGAAAATACTTGTCTTAATTCATAAGATGAATTTTAAGACAACATCTGCTAATTCCTAGCACCTGCCAATTTCATTTTAGGACATCTGTCAAAAGTTGACATATGGGTCTTAAACTGAAGAGGGCTCATTGGAGATTTTTTGTGGAGTGTCCACAAGCCAAGCCACATCAAATTGGGTGCCATAATTAGATTATGGTGTGAGCCCAATTGGATTAAAGTGGGTGCTCCAAGTGGATAAGGATTGGAGAGTCTTGATCAATTTAAACTCTTGGGCGCCACCTCTATTTGTGCTTATCCAATGTTGGCACCATCTTTTAGAGATAAGATGAGGTTCTTATTTGATATGATTAGATAACATCACTCCACTAATCAAAATTTTTTCAAAATTTATTGAAATTTTTTGATTGGTTGAATGATGTGGCACTGCGCAGCATACAGGGTCTATATAAACCTTGCTATGCTTAGGGTTTCGAGGTAGAAGTTATTTTATACACAAAACTCAATAGCTGCCACCCCCTCCCCTCTTCTCCACATCCTCTCTGCTCTCCTTCCTCCCCTCTTCATGTCCAAAGAGTTGGACGTCCATCTGGCAAAGATCCAAGGCATGGTGACACCTGGAACAGAAGGCTGCAGGATTTCTTCGACAGGCTGCTGCTCCAACTTCAGAAAGATTTTTGAAGATCTTCCTAATCAGATTTAGATCTAATTTTTGCAGCATAGATTTGTGAGGAGAAGATATTCTAGGTCTTGCCTGAGTGGATACCGATAGAGGCCAGGCACTTGTGTGGCTACATCAGAACCTTGGGCTGTGTAGAGATCATCTACAGGGTAATCAGATTATCCTTGAGGTATTTCTTCTTTCATCATAGTTTTAGATTTAATTTTAGATTTGAAATATCAGATAATAAGATTAGATCTAGAGATTTAGATCTGAAATACATGTAGGATAAAAAAAATTTAAATTTATTTCACCCCAGATTTGGTGAAATCTAGAAGATCCTATGAGGAAAAGTCGTTTTCCTCCTTCAGAAATCATATTATGAATGATAATTCCATCAGCCGATAAGCACCAGGCCTTTGGGCCTCCAATGATTATCCAACTGATGGACCCATTATCATCCACTTAATGGGAGGCTATAATCTAGTTATCACCATAACTATTTCATTTTAAGGACCTAATAATTTTAGAAGATTTAATTGATTTAGAGGAGGAGGTCAGATGAACCAGTTTATCATGATTCTCCCACTGGCTTCACCAAGTCAGCTTAAGAGAGACCATTAAAAGGGCTGATCTAGGAGCACCTAAATCAGTCATACTGATTTACCTAGCTGACATGGGTCAGCTCGAATAGTCAAATGATCCGATCAAAATATAATTTCACCAAGAGGCCAGATAAGTTCGATCGGTGGGAAGATCTGCCAAAGCTTGCCTTAGACACCATCAAAAATGGCCAGGTAAGCAGACTACCAATTAAAAACCATCGGTCCGGTTTATCTTAGACACCAATTGGTTTAATCAGTTTCGATTAGATCAACCTAACAGTTCATGCTAGACCGCTTAGCCAAGAATCAAATCCATTTGGTTCTCATTAAAGACATGGACTTGATCAACTACAACTATTGTAATTGATCTAGAGAATCTTTGACCTAATCTAAGACAACAATTGATTAGATTTAGTCAATTCTCTAATTAAGTCCATCTTTAATCTAACCTTAGGTCTAACCCAATTAATGGACCTAATTCCTACTAACCCATTAACCCAATGTGTTATGGTTTGTATCTTAGGTTCTTCAATTCACAATCTTAGAACCTAATCAAACAACTTCTTAATTCTCAATTAAGTTTTGGGCTGAGGGTTAGGATTCGGCTTTTCAAAAATAATTTTCATATTTATAAAATACTTTTACAACATGGTTCTATCAACCAAGTTGCATGTTTGATTCATAATCAAAATGCAAGTGAAATAAGCATGAAACTACTTTAGATCTAATCTAAACATATTCATGTAATTGAAACAATTTCAACTTTAAACTGTGCAAATTTTTCAGACAAATATATGATGGTTCTTTGTGCGAGAATTATTAACAAAGAGATTTTATTTTAGATTTAAATACCTTTTAAATCTAATAAATTATAAATTTAATCTAGATCACATCTAATAAATTTATGATTAAAGATAGATCTACATGAACTAGGACAACCTTTGCACTGTAAGGGATAAACCTTACAACAGGACAACCTACAGTTCATGATTGATCTAAAAATTTTAATTTTAGATTTAATAATCAGATTATAAATTAGATATAACTAAAAAATAATCTAAGCATATATAAATAATCATATAATAAATAATCTAGGCTCTGATACCAATTGTTGGAATCAGATCTAGGGTTTCAGGGTTAGATCTTGAAACCTTTTCAAGATTAGGCAGCGAAAGACTAAAAAAAATCAAAATTTATCTTATAAAACCAGAGAATCCCTAAATCTAAGATCTTATTATATGATTATTTTATGATATTAAATCAAAAGTTAAAATATGAAGAGCAAGAACTACATGTTGATCATATCAATATGTTTCTATACTACATCTAATGTATGTAAAATATAATAAATCAGATCTATTACCTTGCAAGTTAGACATTCTAACTTTGTTGATCCAGGCTTGAGGATGATGTTGTGAGCCAAACATACATCTGACCTCTAGGAATCGTCCACACGAGCCCACGAATCACGATCAGAAGTCCTGGTCCAAAAAATCAGCACAGTATGCTAGTACTGCGCTGATCCTTCTTCGATGGTCGATCAGATGCCTTCTTCTTCTTGATTAGGACTTTTTCAAAGATGAGAAGTAGGAGAAGGAGTTTTAGATCTGAGACACTCTCAGAAAACTCAAGATGGAGGAAGGAAAGAGGTGAACACAGCAACCCTAGAAGAAGACCCTCTTCTTCTTCTCTTTGCTCTCACCTAGACACCTAGTCTTGTGTCTATTGTATCTCCACACCCCAACCTTCTTTCTCCTTGATTTTTGCATGCCCAAAAGGTATCTCCTTTCTCTATTTTTCATAAAAATTTCATAAAAAAATTTCTTTTAAATAAAGAGATATGATAGAGTCCTTATCTAGGTCAAATACCTAGTCAAGGATTATCCAAACACAGCAAGACAAGGGGCGCCCAACTCTTGGGTGCCACCTCTTTTTTTTTTTATGCATGGACCACCAAAAAATGGTGCATATTATGTGCTATAAAATTTATAAAAATCTCAAAAAAAATCTGGGTAAAATCAGTGTCATAAGGAAAGAGTTTTGGTTTCCTAAAACTCTATCTCATAGAATTTGAAATCCAAACTAATTCCTACTTTGACTTGATCCACAACCACTTTTCATATAAGAGAGAAAAAGAAGAAAGTTTTTGACATGTGTGAAGACCTGGGAGAGAAGTTTTGTCACACAAAATAAGAGAGAGTGGGCATGGGATAAGAGAGAGTGGACGTGGGGGCTAAATTGGTGCAAGGTGGAATCCTAGTCTTACTAGGATTCAATCTATGTCTTATTCCAATCTAGTTTCTCAAACCAAATCAAACCAAAATCAAATCATCCTAATTAAAATAGGTCTTAATCCAATTAAGAATCTAATTTAATCAGATTAAATTAGATTTAAATCTAATTTAATTTTTTAATCGAATTAGAAATTAGGTTGACCCAAATCCTAATTGAACTAGGATTAGTTTTTCCTTGCACTTGGCTTATCTAATAAACTAATTGGACTTAATCCAATCAAGCCCAAACTAAATTTGATTAAATCATATTTAATTAGACTTAATCTTAATCCATTGGCTTAATCAATTATTTTTAATTAGCAATCGAATTGCTAATCGATCCTCCTGCAACACTTGCACTAGATTAAATGTCAATCATATTGATCGTTTAATCCTAGAACGATTCTTAATCATTGATCAACCATCCGATCGGATCGTGAACTCTAATGTGTGTAACCTCATAGGTCTGAATCTAAGTAGATGGTACAGAAATAAATTTCTATACCAATCGAAGTGACCATCTAGCAATGGTACCCGACAGTCAGATAAGTCGAATGTGTATAACAATATCCTTAGAACCCATGTGAATATAGTTTTCATATAATTCATCTCCTTGACCAAAATTTCATAGGATACCTCAGAGTTCAATTGTCAACTCTGATCAGGTTATCCATATTATATTTTAAAATATCAAATCCATCTGATGGATTATCTTGGCCAAGATTTTGCTAAATTGAAATATAGCGACTCATTCTTCTCCAACTCTTGGAGTGGTCAATCCCATCTCGATCACACTCTGACTTCGCAAGTATTTGACTGTGCCCAAAACCCTTCCATCACTGAATTAAAAATTTAGTTGGTCCAGTATCAAAGCACAGTGAGTTGCTTGCAAGTCACTGAGGCGATCTCAGGTCTAAGGGACACTTATACCTATATTCCATCAGAGACATTCTCGATAGCAGAATGCTCTAGAGTTGGTCACATTCAATGATGATGTACCTTTATATCTCATCTGTATGCCATACCAGTATCTCTACACTCCTTGGTTAAAAAGATAATCAACCCATATGGTCTACAGCGACCTATGCTCGATAGAAGCTGTCATCCTTATTAACAGCCTATCATTTGGTCATGAACAGTTTTAAGGACTAATCGATAAATTCTCTTTTTATCAAACCTAAATAGTACTAAGAACTTCATCACAACAATGGAGTTCATTAGAAGATAAAAACTTATGATGAAAATATCAAAAATATATTTTATTTATTAATAAATCAGTTACAATACAAGGTTGCTCAACCGTCAATAGCTTGATGATTGACTTTTGGGACATATTTTCCAACACTCTAGTGAATAAATCTGCTATGTTGTTCTTTGTATCCACTCGTTCTATAATAATATCTTTTCTTTTGATAATTTTTCGAACAAAGTGGAAGCATATTAGAATGTGTTTGGATTTTTGATGAGACCTTGATTCTTTAGCTTGAGCTAGTTATCATAATAAAGGGGCACGAGATATTCAATCTCAGGAACTCACCCAATTCAGTGATGAACTTCTTCATCCAGACAGCTTCTTTGACAACTTCACTAATAGCTATATATTCTATCTCAGTAACTGAGTCAACTACAGTTTGCTGCTTGAAACTCTTCCAACTCACTACTCCTCCATATTAAGTAAATACATACCCCGATATGGACTTACTATCATCAGGATCAAATTGAAAACTAGAATCAGTATATTCTTCAAGTTTTAAATCAGACCCTCTATATATAAGAAAAATATCCTTAGTCCTTTTCAGGTACTTAAGAATATTTTTCACTACTTTCTAATGTTCCTCCCTTAGATTAGCTTAAAATCTACTAGTTATGACTAAAGCATAAGCCACATCAGGTCTGGTACATAACATGGCATACATAATAGATCCTATTGCTGAAGCATAAGGTATAGAAGTCATTTTATTTATCTCTTCAAGTATCTTTGGAGACATCTTCTTAGAGAGATGCCTGCCTTGACCTATGGATAAGTAACCTCTTTTACTTTCCTCCATATTGAATTTTTTCAACACTAGATCAATGTACCTAGTCTGGGATACACCTAACATCCTTTTTGATCTATCTTTGTAAATCTTTATACCAAATGTATAGGATGCATCTCCTAAGTCTTTCATGAAAAACTTTTTAGATAGCCAAGATTTGATCGATTATAATGATGGAATATCATTCCTCATGATAAGAATGTCATCAACATATAGGACTAAGAAGATAATGGCACTCTCACTAGTCTTCTTATACACACATGGTTCATCCATATTTTTGATGAAGCCAAACACTTTGACTATTTCATCAAAATAGATGTTTCAGCTCCTCGATGCTTATTTTAATCCATAAATAGATTTTTTTAGCCTACATACTTGGTTTGGTCTTCTACTTGAGGCAAACCCTTTTGGCTGTGACATATAAACTTCTTCCTCAAGGTTGCCATTGAAGAAGGTAGTTTTTACATCAATTTGTCAGATTTCATAATCATAATATACAGCTATGGCAGGCATTATCCGAATAGACTTGAGCATAGCTATTGGTGGAAGGTTTCATCATAGTCAATTCTTTATTTTTATCTGAAATCTTTCATCACCAACCTAGCTTTATAGGTTTCAACTTGACCATCAGCTCCAATCTTTCTTTTGAAGATCCATTTGCACCCTATCGACTTTATACCATCAGGTGCATCAACCAAAGTCTATACTTGGTTGAAGTACATGGAGTTCATTTCAGATTTTATAGCTTCAAGCCATCTATCAGAGTCCTTATTCATGATAGCTTCCGAATAAGTCAGAGGAGCATCATCTTGAATGATCTGAGTTTTATCATCATTTTCAATGACAAAATCATATCTTAGAGGTGCATTTCATGCTCTCTCTGACCTTTGGAGAGGAGATGTGTTATGTAGATGTATACTATCATTGAGTTCAACAGGTTGAGGTTCAAGTTGTGGACTATTCATAAGTTTTTGAGGAATTATATGTAGATCTTGAACTTCTCCAAGTTCAACTATCCTCCCACTATCTTTTTCTTGGATAAATTTTTTTTCCAAGAAGATAGCATGTCTACTAATAACAACCTTTTGTTCAATAGGATGATAAAAATAGTATCCAATACTTTCTAGCAGATATCCAATAAACCTACATTTTTTGGCTCTAGCATTTAACTTATGTCCAAAAATACTTTTGACATAAGCTGGACAACCCTAGATCTTAAGATGTTTAAGATTGGATCTTTTGCCTTTCCATATTTCATATAGAGTACTAGTGACAAACTTAGATGGTACTCTATTTAAAACATAGGCAACAGTTTCTAGGGCATATCTCCAGAATGAAATAGAAAGGTCCATGAAGCACATCATGGACCGCACCATATCCAATAAGGTGTAATTCCTCTTTTAGGCTATATCATTTAACTGTGGTATGTTAGGAGGGGTCCATTCAGAAAGAATATCATTTTACTTCAAATAATCAAGAAACTCATTGGATAAGTATTCTCCTCCTCGATCGGATCTAAAGACTTTGATGCTTTTTTCAGTTTGTTTCTCAACCATCTTTTGATACTTCTTAAATTTTTCAAAGGCTTCGGATTTATGTTTCATAAGATACACATATCCAAATCTTGATAGATCATCAGTAAATATGATGAAATAAGAGTATCCACCCTTAGTATGAGTTGTTATAGGCCTACAAACATCTAAATGTATTAGGCCTAATAATTCACTAGCCCTTTTTTCATATCTAGTGAATGGAGATTTAGTCATCTTTCCCATGAGGCATGATTCATAAGTTCCTAATGATTGAAAATCATTCAAATCAAAGAACTCATCTTTGATTAACTTGTTAATCCTTAACTCACTAATGAAGGAGGAAAATCGCTTTTCCTCGTAGGATCTTCTAGATTTCATCAAATCTGGGATGGAATAATATAAAAAAAATTTATCCTATATATATTTCAGATCTAAGTCTCTAGATCTAATCTTCATATCTGATATTAAGTCTAAAATAAATCTAAAAGGGATGAGAAAACAAGTAATGCCTCAAGGGTAATCTGATTACCCTGTAGATGATCTCAGCACAGTCCGAGGTTCTGATATAGCCACGCAAGTGCCTGACCTCTACCGGTATCCACTCGGCAGGACTTAGAACGTCTTCTCCTCGCAAATCTATGCTCCAAAAATTAGATCTCTATCCGATCTGAAAGTACTTCAGAACTCCTTTTGAAGTTGGAGCAGCAGCCTATCGAAGATGTCCTACAGCCTTCTGTTCCAGGCATCACCACGCCTTGGACCTTTGCCAGATGGATGTCCAACTTCTTGGATGTGAAGAGAGGAGAGAGGAGAGCAGGGAGGATATGGAGAAGAGGAGAGGACTCTCATTTTGGCTGAGTATTGAGTAGAAACTTACAAATCCTAGGCGCAGATAGAGATTTTATAGACCCTGGATGCTGCGCAGTGCCACATCATTCGACCAATCAAAAAATTCTAATTAATTCTGAAAAAATTTTGATTGGTGGAGTGATGTCATCTGATCCCATCAGATAAGAACCCCACCTTATCTCCAAAAGTTGGCACCAACATTGGATAAGCACAAGCAAGGTGGTGCCAAAAAGTCCATGTTAATCAGGACTCTTTCATCCTTATCCATTTGGGGCACCCACTTTAATCCAATTGGGCTCATGCCATAATCTGATTATGGCACCCAATTTGATGTGGTTTAGGCATGAGGACACTCCACAAAAATCCTCCAATGAGCTCTCTTCAGTTTAAGACCCATATGTCAACATTTGATAGATGTCCTAAAATGAAATTGGCAGGTAACAGGAATTAGTAGGTGCTTGTCTTAAATTCATCTCTTGAATTAAGACAAGTCTTTTTTGAACTGGACAAGCTTCATTTAGACTAAGAGAAACCTTCTCAAAGTTCTCTGGGTGAGTCAAATCACATTTGGCTCAGTCGAGATAGAAAAGATTACACGAGGAGAAAGTTAGGCTCAATCATGTGCTAGCATGATTTTCTTGAACCTAATTGGATCTTATCCAAATCAATTGGGTTAGCCCAATTGATGACATCCAGACCCTAACCCTTGTTTGTGTGACCCAATTAGGTTCAATTCCATATGGTAATGAGATATGTCATGATCTCATCATCGACATCATCGAAACTCTTTTCGATGGATCAGAACTCTTCTGATTCAAATAATTAGAATGATCGATCATTAATATCATTCTAATTGCTTTCAAAATCTACCAGTAACACCTAGCAGTATGTGATGGCAACCCATCAGAATTGAAGATGAACCTCTCGATGCAGCTACCTGTGTGATTGAGTTCTTCTATTATGAGTCCTGACTGAATTAGGGTTAAGGTGAACTCATCAAACCCAACATCAGTCACATGAATCAATTAATCGATCTGAATCCGATGTGAAACCCTAATGAAAAACTCTTTTCCATTATTTCACTCTACCATGGCCATGGGGTTAAGGACTCGATCTTTCGATCACCATAGGACTACAACTCTCATCTACCGAAGTTGATAGATCCCATCTTGGTGCGACCTAGTTCCTACAATGAATATGCTACAGCCAACATACACCTCAAGATTTTGAATGGCTAGGAGATCGAGTTATGGTGTAGTCAAACTATAACACACTCAAGGTGAACTGTCGATGCACCTCAGGTCAAAGAACTATATACACAACTGCGGCATCGAGCTAGTCATCGATGAGAAGGTAGACTTCCTTATGACTGCTCGATATGGTCATGCTCAGTACTCTCATTCTCAATAAATACCTATACTCTCGCTCCGATGTCTCCATACCATAGACTCACATCTACTTTAAGAAAGCGATCGTACACCAACCTTCCAGATCGATCACCATCCTCGTGATAATCCTATGGTCAAGAGCTGTTTATGAGTTAGTTATGTAAATTCATACCTTAATTTTTCAACTCTTGAAAATATAAATTAACATTCTTACTAACTTAAAGGATGTATCACAGACACAATGTACACAATGTGATAGAAGAATAACCTATTTATTAATTTATAGTCAGGAATGTGTACAGGAATGTGTCAGCCAATCTGGCATCTAGGGCACACATCTAATAAACTCCCACTTGACCTAATGCCAATTGGCTACATATCTAAGTCCCATCTTCTCAAGGTGGGCTTCGATCTTCTGCTAGCCTAATTGCTTTGTCAGTGGGTCTGCCACATTGTCTGTGGAGTCGACTTTCTTGACCTCGTCATAACCTTTTTCGAGGTAATCATGGATCAGATGGAATCGCCGCTCGATGTGCTTGGACTTCTGGTGAGACCTTGGCTCCTTACCTAGGGCTATGGCGCCATTATTGTCACAGTAAAGAGGGATGGCATCCGATGACATCACTTCAAGCTCCATGGCAAACTTCTTGTACCAGAATGCCTCCTTCGTAGCTTTCGATGCAGCAATATACTTTGCCTCTATGGTGGAATCAGCAATCACCATCTACTTGAAACTCTTCCAGCTGACTGCACCACCATTGCAAATGAACAGACTTCCAGATGTCAACATTCGATCATCTATATCAGACATAAAGTCTGAGTCTGTAAATCTCTGAATCTAGAGTTCTTCATTCCCAAAGACTAGAAACATATCCTTAGTCCTTCTCAAGTACTTAAGGATACATTTCAAAGAAGTCCAGTGCTCTTCTCTTGGATTCGACTGATATCTGCTTGTGACACTCACAGCATGGGCTATATCAGGTCGTGTACATAGCATGGCATACATGAGGCTCCCTATTGCCGAAGCATAAGGGATCTTGCTCATGCGTTCAATCTTCTCAGGTGTGCTAGGGCACATCTTCTTGGAGAGATGAATGCCATGTCTAAAAGGTAATAAACCTCTTTTTGAGTTTTTCATGCTACACCTTTTTAGCACCTCTTCTATGTACATTTTCTGTGAAAGTCCGAGCATCCTATTTGGTCTATCTCTATAGACCTTAATACCCAGTATAAAGGATGTCTCTCTTAGATCTTTCATAGAGAACTCCTTAGACAACCATACTTTGACTGAGGTCAACATGGGAATGTCATTCCCAATTAGGAGGATGTCATCTACGTACAATATGAGGAAGACAACCGTGCTCCCACTGACCTTTTTCAACACACATAGTTCCTCCTCGTTCTTGATGAAACCAAACATTTTGATCACATCATTGAAACGAGTATTCCAACTCCGAGATGCTTGCTTAAGTCCATAAATGGATCTTTGCAGCTTGCTGACCTTGTGATCATCATCACTGGATGTGAAACCAAGTGACTGTTCCATATAGATATCTTTCTAAAGATGTCTATTTAAGAATGCCGTTTTCACATCCATCTGCCATATTTCATAATCAAAATAGGCTGCAACAATAAGCAATGTGCGGATGGATTTTAGCATGGCTATGGGCAAGAAGGTATCTTGATAGTCAATGCCTTCGAGCTGACTATAACCTTTCGCTATGAGCCTAGCCTTAAATATCTCCACATTCCCATCTGCACCTTTCTCTTGAAGATCCATTTAAACACAATAGGTACAATACCTTCAGGTGGATCTACCAAGGTCCAGACTTGGTTTGAGTTCATCGAGTCAATTCTGATCTCATTGCCTCTAACCATTTCTCAAAGTCGATATCTGATATCGCCTCGTCATAGGTCTTGGGATCATCACCATGAACCCCATTTTTCGTGAGAAATATTTTCTCTACTTCCTCTTGTATGGTACCTAAGTACCTTTCAGGAGGATGGAAAACCCTAGTCGATCTACGAGGTGGAAGAGGTTGTGTTGGGACTAGTTCTAATTGATTGGGTTCCTCAGGTTCTTGAGCTCGTTGCTCTTGGAAGACATTCTCTTTGAGCTTAATTATTCTTCTAATGCCACTATCTTGAATAAATTATTTTTCAAAAAAAATAGCATTTTGGCTCATAATCACATTGTGGTCTTCAAGAATATAGAAATAGTATCCTAATGACTCTTTAGGATATCCTATGAACCGAGCTCTAAAAGACCTGAACTCTAACTTGTCCGCCTGCTGTCTCTTGACATGAGCCAGACAACCCCAAATTCTGAGATGATTCAGACTTGGCTTCTTACCATGCCATATCTCGTATGGTGTCATAGGAATAGTTTTAGAAGAAACCCTATTCAATACATAAATTGCTGTCATGAGACAATGTCCCCAAAGAAATTCAGGGAGGTCCGTGAAGCTCATCATGGAACGGACCATATCTAATAGGGTCCGATTTCTCCATTCTAAAATCTCGTTGAGCTGAGGCATTCCAGGTGGAGTCCATTGAGAGACTATACCATTGTCCTTAAGATAGTCTAGAAACTTCTGACTAAGGTATTCACCTCCTCGATCTGATCAAAGAATCTTAATGGACTTTTCTGTTTGTTTTTCTACCTCATGTCTGAATTCTTTGAACCTTTCAAAAGCTTCAGATTTGTGTTTCATTAGAAACACATACCCGTATCTAGACATATCATCGATAAAGGTAATGAAGTAGACGTAGTTGCCTCTAACCGGCACATCAAATGGGCCACACACATCCGTATGTACTAGGGCAAGTAGGTCTGTGGCCCTTTCCCCATGTCCCACAAAAGGAAGCTTGGTCATTTTGTCTTGAAGGCATGATTCACAAACTGGATATGATTCGAAAGTCAACGGACTCAATAGTCTGGATTTCTCCAATTTGTTAACCTTGTCTTCCGCTATATGACCAAGCCTTAGGTGCCACAGATACCTATTATTTAGACTATCTCTAGGCCTTTTAATTCCTATGGCATTCACATTTTGCTCGATATTAAATACAGATACCTCAGCATGTAACTGATAGAGACCGTTAATGACAAAACTATTTACAACTTTATTATTTTCATAAAAAATGTTACAATAGTCCTTATGAAAGCTAATCACATAGCCTTCTTGTGCTAAACATAAAACAGAAATCAAATTCCTATTTGCTGCAGGCACATAATAACAGTCTCTTAAAACTAAATCTAATCCTAACGGTAATCGCAGAGGGTAGGTTCCCACAGTCACGGCAGCAACTCTTGCTCCGTTCTCGATGTGTAGGTTCATCTCCCCATCTCTCAGCCTCCTCTCCTCAAGACCCTGCATAAAAGTGCACAAATGAGCACTAGAACCAGAGTCAAGCACCCAACTGGATGCAGAAGAAACTGTAAGATTAGACTCTAAAATGAGCATACCTCCAGAAGGACCATCCTTCTTGTTCTTCAGGGTGGCCAGGTACTGAGGATAGTTTCGCTTTCAATGGTCATCTGATTGGCAGTGGAAATATTTTTCCTTATCAGCAGCCTTCTTCTTCAGTTCTGTCTATTTTTTCCCCCATCCACCTTCTGCTTCTTCGCAGACTTCTTTTTCTTTCCAAAAGACTTTTTCTTGGAAGAAGTCCACTCCATAGTAATAGCTGAGCCTTTTGAACTCTTCATAGAAAGCTCAGCCATAACCAGCATATTCATTAACTCGGCCAAGGTACACCGCATCTTATGCATATGAAAGTTCATGATGAACTGACCATATGCATCGGACAAAGACTGAAGGATCACATCAATCTGAAAATCCTTGTCTAAGATGATACCGAGCTTCTCAAGCTCCTTAAGATCCTTGATCATTGTCAAACAATGATCTTGGACTGACTGCCCATCACGCATTTTAGCCTTAAAAAGTCTTTGACAGACTTGATACTTGGCTGCGTGACTTTGTTCACCAAACAACTCTTGTAGGTGAGCCAATATTTGGTGGGTAGTCAAAATATTCTCATGTTGGCACTGCAAGTCATCAGACATTGCACCCAACATGTAGTACCTTGCTTTGTTATCATCATCCGTCCACTTTTTCAGAGACGCTCTCTGTTCAGCAGTCGGACGTGCTGGCATGGCAGGTGGGTCTTGATCCAAGACATAAGTTAATTTTTTGGAACCTAGAACAATTCTATAGTTCCTCAACCAGTCCTTAAAATTGGGTCCAGTCAATCTGTGGGTGTCTAAAATTTTGGTCAGGGGGTTTGAGGCAGACATGTTTCCTGTAGAGAGTCAAAAGTTTCTAGTTAGATTTTGTAATCAGACTTAACCAATTTATTTAGGAGTTTCATTTTAAACAAATTAAGCTCCCACTATTTTCTCAGATCCCTACACTCCCTTGGTAGATATGTGAAAATCTCCGTGATCAGTGATTTTTAGTGGGTGGTGCGGTCTCACCGACTGGCTCATCACCTCACCTAACAATTATTGGAGATGGGTCAACCAATGAGTGGACAACTCTTGTCCAATAATTCTCTAATCATGGTGCATCCAAATCTTGATCTCTAATTCATGAAGCTCCCCGTGTCCGAAATATTGCTCCAATCCTTAGTTAAGTCAGACCCACCATTTGCACGAACTAAATTCCTGATTGGGTCCCTCACCGTATCCAAAATATTGAGCCCAACCCATCCTCTAATCCGTAGCATCCAATGCCTAATGGACATGGTTGCGTCTTTCCGGTGCAACTGAGCCACTATAACCAGCTGAGAACAATCAACCCCGGGAAGGGCCCACATATCCACAATGGTGGAAGACCTAGACTTAATATTTTCTTAGGGAGATTTGATTTAGGTCTCATTAAATTTGACTTGACATAGTGTTGCTCCTAGATTGATTTTGATGATTACAAAGCAGATTGAAGGGATACAATATTTTAAAATGAAAAAGTCCTTATGCTCTTCAAGGGTAAAATCATAATTTCACTAAAATCTTGATTTGATAGTACCATTTGGTAGAACAAATGATTTGAAATCTATTGGTGAAAATTTCATTGTATTTGGACTTATATTTTTGAAGTTATGAAGGTTTGAAGTGCATGAGTCGACTCATGAGTCAACTCATGGCACTGTGAGCTGATTGGCACGCAAAAATTCTCCTTGGCACGCTAGTTTTCTGGCTTGGCACGACCTGTGAGTCGACTCATGAGTCGACCCACAAGGCATGAGTCGACTCATGAGTCGACCCCTGCTAATTTGAGCCAAGAAATTCCAGAAAAGCATTCTCTGGTTTTTGCAACAGAGGTCGACTCATGAGTCGACCCCTGAAGCATGAGTCGACTCATGAGTCGACCCCTGCGACGGAAAATGTCAGCAACGGCTATTTTTTTGCCCGTTTTAATTATCATTTATGCTTCCTAAAAATCCTCTAACGGCTCTTTATCTACCTAAATTGTTTTCTCTTGCTACTAATGCCATAAAATGCTTAAAATGGTGAAAGGAAATTGCAGATTAAATAGCAGATCAAATTGCAAAGAAAAAGTGTGAAAATCGGGAGATCAAACGTGAGATCAAAAGAGAAGAGAGGATCCTAAATCTGAGATCAATGAAATATTCAAGAAGAAGAGAGAGGATCCACAATATTCAAGAGAGTTTGTGAAAAAGAAAAGCAAGAGCATTCAAAGAGAGAATCTTTCAAGTCGATTGTTTTCAACCTTGATCTAGAGATCGTTCAAAGCTTTCAAGAGATCTTCAATCAACAATCAACCTCTTCTCAAGCGTTCAACCATTCATTCATCTTGAGAAAATCTGAAAAAGGGGTTCTTCATTTGAGTAAAGCTTTTATTGTTATATTTGCTCATTTAAGGAGCTGTTATTGTATTCATCTGTGCTCTAAATATTCTTACTCTTTGTGAATTTTTGCTCTTATTTTTGGAGGATTTCCAAAACAAGGAAAGGTTGATCCGAACCTGAAATCGGAGTGTTTTGGGTTTGCTTGACCCGGGAAACAAGTGTTCTAGCTTGGGATAGCTAGGGTCGGAGTTTCCGACGTCTTGTATTCTAGCTTGGGATAGCTAGTGTCGGAGTTTTCGACGTTTTGTATTCGGGTTGAATACAAAGAATAGTGGATTGAAATTTCCAAGTGGGATCTTGGGGAGTGGATATAGGTGCAAGGTTAGCACCGAACCACTATAAATCCTTGTGTTTGTGGTGTGCTTTATCGCTTTATCTTATTTCTTTATTATATCCTTGCAATACTACTTTAGGTAATTAATATTGATTTAAAGCCATTGTTTTGTTCTTCATAAGTTATTTGTTGGGCTTAAAATTTTTAGAAACCCAATTCACCCCCCCTCTTGGGTTGCATAGCTGGGCAACAAGTGGTATCAGAGCCAGTGCTCTAGCCCTTCTTTGATCTAACAATCAAAGAGCCAAAGATCTATGGCAACCCATGTTGGAACTTCTCTAGCTGAGAGGCAATCAACAAACCGACCTCCACTTTTCAATGGGTCTAATTACACCTATTGGAAAGCTCGGATAAAGATTTTCATACAAGCACTCGACTATGATATGTGGAGTATCATAGTGAATGGTCCTCACACACCCACCAAGATTATAGATGGTGAGGAGTCAACCAAATCCGAGAAAGAATCGGATGAGGTTGACAAGAAATTGGCACAATTAAATGCCAAAGCTATGAATGTTCTTTATTGTGCACTAGATGCTAGTGAATTTAATCGCATTTCTACTTGTGCATCTGCTAAAGAAATATGGAATAGGTTAGAAGTCACCCATGAGGGAACAAATCAAGTAAAAGAGTCTAAAATAAACATGCTTGTACATAAATATGAATTGTTCAAAATAGAGCATGATGAGTCCATAACTGCTATGTTTACTCGTTTTACTGATATAATCAATGGTTTAAAGAGTCTTGGCAAATCTTATACTAATAGTGAACTTGTAAGGAAGATTCTCAGGTCACTGCCAAGAACTTGGGAAGCCAAGGTGACTGCCATCCAAGAAGCAAAGGACTTGAACACTCTACCTCTAGAAGAGCTTCTTGGATCCTTGATGACTCATGAACTTAGCATGATGCAACATCAAGAGGATGAAATCAAAAAGAAAAGAACCATTGCCCTCAAATCCACAACTTCACCTGATTATGAAACAGATGACTCTGAAGATGAAGATCAGGATGAGGAGATGGCTCTCATCACCCGGAAATTCAAGAAGTTTCTAAGAAAAAGGAAACAGGGGATGAGAAAGAAATTTACAAAAGGAGATCAAAGCATAGAAAAGGAGAAAGATCAAACCCCTATATGCTACGAGTGCAAGAAGCCAGGATATTTCAGATCCGAATGTCCTCAATTGAAGAAAGGTCCAAAGAAATTCAAAAAGAAGGCAATGATGGCGACCTGGAGTGCGAGTGATGACTCAAGCTCCGATGAGGAAACCTCAACCGAACAAGCCAATCTGTGCCTGATGGCACATGAAAATGAGGTAACTTCTGAATCCACTAGTGAATTTACTTTTGAAGAATTGCATGAAGCATTCTATGATTCAATTGATGAATTAAAGAAACTAGGGAAGAAAAACAAAGAGCTGAAATTAGAAAATCAGTCCTTAGTGAAACAAGCTGAAATTCTTTCAATTGAAAAATTCACATTGATTCAAGAAAATCAAAACTTTAAGGATGAAATTAACAGGCTGAAATCTATAGTAGATAAGTTCACCTTAAGTTCAAACAAGCTAAATATGATCCTTGATAATCAGAAAGCTATATATGATAAGGCTGGACTTGGTTATAAACCCTTGAAGAAACAAAAATTTTTGAAGGATATTTATGCAAATTATTCAAGCAAAAAGCCTACAAATATTACTTGTTTTAAATGTGGAAGAATAGGACGTAAATCATACACATGTCTTATTAACAAATATGCAAACACAAAGAAAATATGGGTTCCAAAAGGAACCATTCTGACTAACCTGAAAGGACCCAAGAAAGCTTGGGTACCTAAGACAGAAACTTGATCTGTGCTTGCAGGTGTGTCTAGCATCCCAAGAAGGAAATAGGAAATGGTATCTTGACAGCGGATGCTCGAGACACATAACTGGTGATGAATCACAATTCATCACGCTTGATGCTAAGGATGGAGGGATGGTCACCTTTGGAGATAATGGCAAAGGAAAGATCATCGGGATAGGTAACATTGGTATCACTCCCTCCAAATACATTGAGAATGTTTTACTTGTTAAAGGTTTAAAGCATAACTTACTTAGCATTAGTCAATTCTGTGATAAAGGGTATAAAGTAAGTTTTGAATCATCTGTATGCATTGTGACGAGTCCTATTAACGATGGCATTAAATTTATAGGACATAGGGATGGCAATGTTTATATGGTAGACTTGAATGATTTAACTAAATTAGACATGCAATGCCTAGTTTCCTTAAATGCTAAAATAAATGAGACTAGTTGGCTGTGGCATCGTAGACTTGCACATATTAGCATGCATTCTCTTTCAAAATTAATCAAAAAGGATTTAGTTCTCGGTTTGCCAAAATTGAATTTTGAAAAGGATAGAATTTATGATGCATGCCAATTAGGTAAACAAACTAGAGTATCATTTAAATCCAAAAACACTATTTCAACTTCTAGACCTTTAGAGCTCTTACATATGGATTTATTTTGACCAACTAAAACCACTAGTCTAGGAGGAAAATGATATGGATTTGTAATAATTGATGATTACTCTCGTTTTACTTGGGTTTTCTTTTTAGCTCACAAAAATGAAACTTTTCAAATTTTCACAAAATTTCATCGAAAAGTCACTAATGAAAAAGGGTTTTCAATTCAAAATATTAGAAGTGATCATGGAACAGAATTTGAAATCATGACTTTGAAAATTTTTGTGATGAAAATGGAATTGGCCACAACTTCTCTGCTCCTAGGACACCCCAACAGAATGGGGTAGTTGAAAGGAAAAATAGAACCTTAGAAGAAATGGCCCGTACCATGCTCTGTGAAAGCAACCTTCCAAAATATTTTTGGGCGGAAGCTATTAACACAGCTTGTTACATTTTAAATCGTGCTTTAATAAGATAATTTTTAAAGAAAACCCCCTATGAACTTTGGAAAGGAAGAAAATCAAATATTGCCTATTTCATGTTTTTGGTTGCCGATGTTTTGTATTAAATAATGGCAAAGAAAAACTTGGTAAATTTGATGCAAAATCAGATGAAGCAATCCTTCTAGGTTACTCCTCCACTAGTAAAGCATTTAGAGTGTTCAACAAAAGAACCTTAGTAGTTGAGGAGTCCATACATGTTGTCTTTGTTGAATCTAACAAGGAAGAATGAGGGTGTTGATGATGCAGATCCACTAATAGAAGGTATGAAGGAGATCACTCTGAAAGATTCAGCAACTCCAGAAGACAAGGATCAAGAAGATGAACAAAATGAGAAAGGTGAAGAAATTCAAGAACAACCTCTAGGTACAAATGACTTACCCAAGGAATGGAGGTATGTTCACAACCACCCTAAGAAATTAATTATCGGTAATCCTATGCATGGGGTAAAAACACGTTCTTCACTTAGAGATGTACTTAATCATTGTGCTTTTGTATCTCAACTTGAACCTAAAACTTTTGAAGAAGCTGAAAATGATCATAAATGGATTAATGCTATGCAAGAAGAACTCAGTCAATTTGAAAGAAATAATGTTTGGACCTTAGTGAAAAGACCTAAAGATTATTCAATAATTGGCACAAAATGGGTCTTTAGAAACAAGTTAGATGAGCATGGAAATATAATTAGAAATAAAGCAAGACTGGTTGCTAAGGGATATAATCAAGAAGAAGGAATTGATTTGTTGAAACCTTTGCACCTGTTGCTAGATTAGAAGCCATTAGACTTCTACTTGCTTATGCTTGCTTTATGAAATTCAAACTATTTCAAATGGATGTTAAAAGTGCATTTTTAAATGGATATATTTTTGAAGAAGTATATGTAGAACAACCCCCTGGATTTGAAAATCATACTTTTCCCAATCATGTC